>NW_022995756.1:399778-604717 GCF_900245975.1 Drosophila guanche | reverse complement strand
TGGGACCACCAGGTCATCGACTTTGGTGAAATTTACGTTGTCACAGTTATGGAACCTAAGTTGTTCAGTTACGTTTCCGTATCTGATTGTTCCGCTGCGCAGGTTCAATGCCGCTCCCGCTCGCGTTAGCAAATCGGAACCTATAATGGCATCGAACGTAGCTAGAGTGTCTAACAAAAAAAATGGGGCGTTTTGCCCGAAAATATTCATTAGGCACTTGTTTTTTATTTCACTGGAGCCATGTCGCTCTGTGGTTTCCCCCAATTGGCCTGTTGCCTAAACCTAGACATCGATGGGTCAACTTCCATAGGCTGCACTTTGTTTTGTTGTGGGGCCTCTTTATCGTTTGGCTTTGGCCAAGGATCACCCTGTTGCTGCCTATTTTGATTACTTTTTCCCACAAAATTTGGGTTCTTTTCCTGACCTCCACCTTGTCTGGCCTGTGCCCGATGACCCTGTCTATTGCCGTCGCCTGAATGGTTTTTATCCTCGATCACCTTTGCATACGTAGCGGCAAATGCGCTTCTCTCAATGCTATTTTCGGCCTCGCGAGCTAGAGCTAAGGCGGATGGCAAATCCTTGGGCTGTGCCGGGAGAACGAACAATTTTAGCGGCCTCTTGAGGCCTCTTGTTTTGTCCGCATATGTGCAATCGAGTCTAGCTATGATTGCATCAAAATTGAGCACCGTGTTGTGCGATGTGAGCAATGCTCGAGCTGTTCCACAGATTTTATTTTTTATGATGGCCACAGCCTCGTAGTGTGTCTGACTACCAGAGTAGTTTTTGAAAACTTCGTACGCATCTAGAGCAGATTGTCTCCAAGACACATATTCCTCATGATTCCCGTTGAAAGTTGGTACTGATTTCATGATATCTAGTTTCACTTCACATTTTAT
This sequence comes from Drosophila guanche, assembly GCF_900245975.1. NCBI lineage: Eukaryota > Metazoa > Arthropoda > Insecta > Diptera > Drosophilidae > Drosophila > Drosophila guanche. The sequence continues at coordinate 603,821 of NW_022995756.1, read as the reverse complement.
ACTAGTGTCAATGGTCACTCTCTTATAAGTTTCCACCTGAGGGACACCTACAGTTAGAGCGCTCACACTATTTCTAACTTTTTCAAGTTCCCTGCTAAATTCTGCACTCAGTCGTCGTTCCTGTTCGACGAGGGCTGTGTTGATTGCGCCTTCTACTAACGCTTTTATCATGGCTGGGTCCATTTTAAATTGATTCTGCACTGTTCTGACTGGTGGATGGTACAATAAGTCTAGGCTCTCGTCGCTGTCGTATTCGACCTTGTTTCTGTAGTCCCAACTCATAAACGATCAGCGAAGGGGAGATCAAAATTCTCTCACAAGCTTTATTTTTTCCGAACAGTCACTTACATGTTATTTTTCTTGGGGACGTGGATCCTAAATCCCGTTGGGCGCCAATTAACTTTATGTCGTTTTTGGTCCGAGCTGCGGTATGCGTTGCGTTGGCTCCGGCGGCAGCGATCGGGTTCCCGTGGCCCGCTCTTGTAGCGGGGGACGGTGGTTGCGGTTGGCAACTGAGTCTTCTACCGAAGATTATGTTGAGAGGGNAACCTACACCGAAACCTAGCCGGCGAGCCGTCCGCGCTCACAAGAGATAAGAGCCGCCTACGCATAAACAAGATCATGCGATCGCTGGCGCCCAATCAGATAACAGAGCCGCCCGCTGCAACGGCATCTACTGCATCGGCGCCCTCCGTATCGGACTGGATAAGTTAGGGCGGCACATGATATTTCACATTTCTTGTGCGCTAAGTTAGGGTGTCCCATGTTATTGCTTATGTGTTAACTTGTACATATAAAGATGGGTATCTCGTGGACGGGGCACCACTGCTGTCGCGTCCCCTGCTGAGAGTTCGTTGCTATCGATCTTACGCTCTCAGGCCCCACAAAGAACAGCTGATGTGTGCAGAAGAGCATGACACTGAAATTATTTTCATTATCGATATGCGCTCTCTCTCGCATTCGCATTCGCTCTCCCACTCTCACTTCCACATGGCCCCAGTGCATGGAACGGCAGACGATCAGTCGGCTGCCAGTCGGCCCAGTCGCTATTTGCAGTTAGAGTGCCATTGGAGAAGCAACTTCGAGGTTCGCGGTTCGCGGTTCGCAGTTCGCGGTTCGTGGGAGTGCTCTGCTCTGCTACATATATGTTTCTGATAATATTTATTGAGGAGACTACGCTACTTTAGTCTACTTGAAAATAGCACACATCAAATTAGGCAAAATACTAGCTGCCTGATGAAGTGCCGGCCTGGGGGTGGATGCCACAACGGAGGCCCCGCCTGGAGTTTGCTTGTTGGACTATGGTGTGGATTTCTTGTCCATGGTATCCGGGGCGATGCAGTGGAAGTCATCGAGCTGTGGAGCAATTGGAGTATAACCAACCAGAACGGAAGTGAGTACAAGGGTGCACAAGTTATTGGTGAAAATCGACTTGTCTAATCTGGTGTATTTGTGATTCTAAGATAGACCCTAAATCATAAATGAAATTACGAAAAAGTGCGATTAGTTGATGATAGTGTCCACAATTAGCTGCGCGAAGAACAGATAGCTCCAGCTGTTGGTTTACAAACCATGGGAGTACCTCTTATCGAAGCGCCAATTCGTTGGCTGAACGATATTTTATTTATTTACAGCCCTCTCCATTGCTGACCAAACACTGCCCTCTGGCATATACAGTGTCTTTGGATCCCAGGTTCTCGAGTCCTACAATGACATCCATCTACGCTGGCTGGCATATGACAACTGGACATACACAAATAGCTTTCAGTGTAAGCCAAGGCTATCTTGCTCTACATACTGTTTTCATATAATGATAAAAGATTGTCTTTTAAATGTTCACAGTCGATATTCATCACTATAAGCGGGGGAACATCAATCTGACATTCCACGGGATCGACACTGTAGCCGAGATTCGTCTGAACCATCAGCTTCTGGGGCGAACGGACAACATGTTTGTGCGCTACTCGTTCGACGTCAGTGCGATCCTTCAGCTGGACAATGTCCTGGAGGTGGAGATAGTGTCGCCCGTGTGGGCGGCCCTGGCCAAGTCGCAGGCGCTCGACGCTGCGAGCAGTTCTGTGCCGCCGGCCTGTCCGCCCGGACGCTACAACGGCGAGTGCCACGTCAATATGCTGCGAAAGATGCAGTCGAGTTTCGCCTGGGACTGGGGTCCGGCGGCACCCTCAATGGGCCTCTGGAAGAACGTGCAGCTGGAGATCTACGAGGTGGCAGTCATACGCGACGTCGACGTGGACATCAGTCGCACCGCCAACGGCTCGCACTGGAACATGCACATCCGCTGCTACTTGGATTCGGTGGGCAGGCAGAACTTCTATGCCACCTTGATCCTCTATGCAGTGTAAGCGTCCTTGGCATAGTTCCATTTTTCCATTTTCCATTTTAAATTGCGAACTTGCCTGCAGCGAGTTATTGGACCATCCGGTTGTGGTGGACACATACACCTGGAAACCCATCAGCTACTTGACGCCAGTAATTAAGTTCGATCAGACCGTGCCAATTGTAAGTACCCGTGACTATTTACATACATATATGTATGTACGCACTTACATGTACATACTCGTATGTATCTCAGTATCCATTTGTGTGTCAAGTGCATTTGTCGATCCACAGGAGAAAGTCGTAACCTGGTGGCCCAATGGCTATGGCGAACAGAAGCTTTATCCGCTCCACTTCACGCTCAAAGCCTGGCTAGGGTCGGACGGTCCTGAAGTGCGCTCGAAAACCAAATCGCAAAAGTCACTCCGCGTGGGATTCCGCACGCTTGAGTTGATAGAGAGACCAGCGGCGGACGGACTCGGCAACACCTTCCTCTTCCAGGTCAACGGATTGGAAATATTCATGAAGGGCAGCAACTACATACCATCGCACATCCTGCCTGAAAATCAAACAAAAGACCAAAGTGAGTCCATATACATGCCCAAAAGGAGCGCGGAGATATATTTTATATTTTCTTAGTTGAGCATCTACTGAAGTCCGCTAAGGAGGCGCACATGAACATGCTGCGGGTATGGGGCGGTGGGATTTATGAGTCCGACTATTTCTACAGTCTTGCCGATAGCCTGGGCCTGCTCATCTGGCAGGACATGATGTTCGCTTGCGCCATGTACCCGGTGGGAGAGGAGTATCTGTCCTCGGTTCGCGAGGAGGTACGCCAGAACGCCAAGCGGCTGTCGCACCACCCCAGCGTTGCGATCTTTGTCACCAATAACGAGAACGAGGCCGCCCTGGTACAGAACTGGTATCAAACATCCTTCGAGGACGCGCGCTTCGAGGCTGAGTACCGAGAGCTCTACGTGGCCAATGTCCTCCACGAGCTTAAGCTTGTCTCCCACAAGTCACGCCCTCAGCCGCTGGTTTCCTCGCCGTCGAATGGAAAGGCCAGCGCGGTGGACAATTACATTTCAGAAAATCCCCAGGACGAACACAATGGCGACGGTGAGACATTCTCTCGTGTCTGCGTGAGGAATTTCTAAACAAAAATAATGTCTTTCGCACAGTTCACTTCTACGACTACCTGAAGGACGCCTGGGATCCAGGGATCTATCCTCGGCCACGGTTTGCCAGCGAGTATGGCTTCCAGAGCCTGCCCAGCTTCTATTCTTGGCAGCGCAGCAAGAACGAAGACGATGACCTCCTCACTCTGTTGAAACACCGACAGCATCACCCTCTGGGGAGCACACCCATAATAAGCCTGGTGGAGCGCCATCTGCCACTGCCCCTGCCGGAGGACGACAACTTCGCAGAGGCGCTGATCTACTTCAGCCAGATTTCCCAGGCCATGGCCACCAAGGTGGAGACGGAACTATATCGCAGCCTGCGCGACACTACGCACAATACCATGGGCGCCCTCTACTGGCAGCTGAACGATGTCTGGGTGGCGCCTTCCTGGTCCGGCATTGATTTCTATGGCAATTGGAAGGTAAGCTTGCGCCAGTGGAGTAGTCTGTAGGCCCAGAAACCATCCAGATTCTTCCAGCTTTTGCACTACTGGGCGCGCGACTTTCTGGCCCCCATCGCCATCGTTGCACAGTACGAAAAGACCGAGGATTCGCTCAACATCATCCTCCTCTGCGATGAGCCCCAGGTGGAGACGGAGGGATTGATCGTTGTCGCCAACATCCATCTTTGGTCACAGCTGCTTCCGCGCCAGTCCATCAACTGGACGGTCACCCTGCGGCCAAACGGCGTGCAGTATGACAAGGTCATCCCCATCAAGGACTTGTTCCATGAGCAATTCAATAGGCGCAATGCCTTCCTGGAGCTGCAGCTGCGTCGTCGCCAGGAGGTGCTCTCCAGCACCTACTTCTTCCCAAGCAACATTGCCGCCGCCATCGGACTCGAGGATCCCGGCCTAGAGGTGGGTATTCACTGAGCTTCCATGAGGTGGCCGGCGGTTTAACTCTCCCATGCTTCTGTAGTACGAGATTGCCTCTCGGTCTTGTCTCACCACTGGCAACGTCATCCGTAATAGCCTGAGTATTAGCATCCAGGTGAAGCGGCCCGCTGTTTTCGTATACCTCGAGCTCTTGAAGCCCTATCGGTACACGTTCTCTGAGAACGGCTACATGCAAACCACGCCCATGCACGTGGTCTTTCTCACCTTCGATGCCACCACCTGTGCGCGACTGCTGCGTAAAGCGGACATCAAGATTTTGACCGTGAACGACTTCATGCCCTAGACCATGGACCACACCGTTATGCGGCTTCCTTTACAGGTTCTTTTACAGGTTTAATGTAACATTTATAAATAACTTAAACAATGAACAAATTAATAAATAGCATGTATAATATTGTACGTGTGAGGCGATCCAGCCCCGGCACACTCGTGTCGAGTGCCAAGCACCCACAACCGAAACGGTAGCATCCACTACAGGCTCCTTCGTCCTCGGCTGCCGCCCGTTCGCTCATCTGTCGAAGCTGGGCATCTGGGCGCGGGGCGGCGTGTAGCCTTCGGGATATGGCACCAATTGGTTGTTCAGGACGCGCGCGTTGCGCCACGTCTTCACCTTGTCCTCAGCTGTGTCCGGCACTCGGACGCCCTCGATGAGCGTCACGGCGGGTCCGTCCACCACGCTGTGGGTACTCTGTCCGATGGGATTGCGGTGCGGACTCGCACTGTGGACTGCCGCTGGCACTGGCACTGGCTGCCGCCTGCGGTTCGGCGAGGCTGTGGGAGCTGCCACGCCTGCACTTGCTGTGACGACCACGGAGTGCGGCATGTAGCTCACATACTTCGACTTCTGCGGCAAGTTGTTGTAGTTGTGCTTGGTGATGATATTCTGAGGATGATGCCGCTGAGGCGATGGCGATCCACTGCTGGCATATGAGCGTGTGTCCCTGGCCCTGGATAAGTACTGCTGGCTTCCTGGCTCAGAGGCGGCGTACTGCATGTCCTGCGGGAACCTCACGATTGGCCCCTGCGCCTGACGCTGCACTCGTGGCTGGGCCTCCACCGCGTCGGCAAACAAGTACTGCTGCCACTGACGGTCCGCAGTAAACGAGAAGTTCCTGCGAGGACTCTGCTGTGCCGGGACGACGTATACTGGCTGCCAGGCCAAGTCGGACCCAAGCTGTCGACCTCGGCGGGAATCACCCTGCACTGCGTTCTGCTCCAGGATCTTGCTCTGCGCCTTGGCCAGCTGCAACTGAATGAGCTTCGCTTGGCGTTGCTCCGCCTCGGTCCTTCGCTGACGATAGGCCTCAAGCTGCAGGGCCAGCTCGCTTTGCTTGAGCAGGGCCGGACTGTGCTGGAAGGTAAGTTGGCGCCCGCTTGCATTGCTCTTCAACTGTATTACGGGGCGCTTGACGTCCGAGCTGCGCACGAAGAAAGAGCCGGACGCCTCCTCGGCCCTAGCTTTGCGACTGTTCTTGCCGACCAGGATCTCCACATCATCGCCCTTGCTCGACTTGACGCTGACGACTCGCACCTTGGATGGGTCCAGGTTGCGACCAAAGCGCAGCTCCGTTCGGATCAGAGAGGGCTTTCCGGTCACAGTTGTGCTCCCACGGTCATTGTCGTTGTTGGCGTGGCCGTGGACGTAGCCCACGGAAAGGCAAACAGTCAAACAGCCCATCAGAGCCACCGCAATCCATGTTGAAGAGCTTGTCCCTCTCATTTTCAGGTCAATGCTCTGTTAAATAGAAAAAAATTATGGGAAATTAATATTACATTATTGAGTGTGTGTTTTTCCAACTTATTATATCCGCCATTATTATGTGCACATACTCTTATGTAAGTATTCAAGTAAGTTCCCAGAGAAGACAGTCACAGATAAGCGAACGAAAATCGAATGTACACAAGTGTTACGATTAAGGGATCTGTACAAAATTACATCTCGGAACTGAATAGAAATAGCTGCTCGTATGAGACGATTTGTATGAAAACTTATGTATTTTGGAATTTTACATATTTTGTATATCTGTCATCTACAACTACATCACTTCTCCCGCCAACACGCTTGCCACTCTCCCCAAGATCAGCACACTTGGTATGAGCAACAAAAATAATCCAAGCTGCTGGATGGGGTCAGCCACGGGACATGAATCTCGTCATTCTGGCTATAATAATGATCCGATCTGATACTAATTCGATTTTCTACGGAGCTGCGCTTTTCGTTTTTTCCTATCTTCCAAATTGTGAATATAGATGATTTTCGACCTTTTGGGGGTGGAAAGCGGCGAGGCGAAATGTTGAAGTTCACTTGAAACAGGGTTATATCAAAGCAATCTCGATTCAAAATTTGGTTTCTGTAGCTTTTATAGCCTCTGATATCGAGACAGAAACGACGGACAGACAGACGGATGAACGGACAGACGGACGGTCAGACTTTATGGAGTCAGAAACGTTTACATCCACTTTCGAGCACAAATGTAATATACCCTATTTACTCTTCGAGTACCGGGTATAAAAATGCCATCGAATGTCTTTTTATGCGAGTTCCCTGCCTGTTAGACAGTAACTAGAGTTTTTCCACCGATCCGACTTTTACAGTCAAATGTGCACTTCTCCAGGTATTGAGCCGATCGGTATTTGTACTCTAAGTGGTGCCGAAACTGGCACCTGGCTGGCGGAACGTGTGATCTCCTCTAACACCTGCTCGGATTCCGCCTGCTACTGCCCGTAGTTCGCGTACTCTTAATTTAATTATCGACAAGAGGCGCGATTGCGGCTGTGGCCACAACGCTGCTTACTCGACTGCATCGCCGGCTACGAAGCTCTCGTTGCACTTGCGTGTCTGTGCTGGGTGCGTTGGGCTCAGAAAGCGAAACATCAATTAAAAACTGCAACTTTCGATTCCCGCTCCGGCATGAGGAAAATATTAATAGTCGCAAAATCTCCAGTATAGGCGGTAGGCCACCGACATTTGTGACGGTGACAAGCCCTTCCCTACCACAGCCAGCTCTGAGATGCTGCTCACGTACACGTTGATTACAGTGATTCGTACCTATGGGGAATTTGATCACTTTTTCTGGCCAAAACCAATTCTTCAAAAGTACATTAAAATCTGAAAAAGTACGTATCAGATAAAAATATATTATAAAAGCCCCTGCAATTTAATAAATTATATTTTTATCTGATATGTATCCGAAGAACATTGATCTTCAAAGTTATGTAGTCTAACATTTAACAGAGCTTACCCCTTTTAAATTAGTAGCTAGCGAGATGCAACTATATTAGAGTAATATAAAACTTAAAATTAAACAATTTAAGCTTTGGAACCGATTAAATGGTTCTATATTTTGCGGAGTCTCTAGTCGCTTAATTAATATGAATTAATGTGACACCTCTTGGCAGCATAAGACTTAATGCATAATCTAGAGTATTCAATGTTTGTTATTTGCTGTGCATTCCAATGTGCACTGTAGTGCGATTTCTCTGCACTTCTAGTTTTAAGGATGAAGGACCGAAGATTTGGAAAACTTAGAGTTCTTTGCAATGTTGAAATCAGTAATGAAGAAAATAGCAAAAGAGGATGTTCATTGTACATTGTACATTGTACTAAAGCGGTAATGCCTGTCACTAGTTTTGAGAGTGATAGAGGATCTTATAAGATGAAAGTTATAGATTTTCTGAACCGTTTTTCGAATAACTTGAAAAATTACAGGGGAAACTTAAAAAATCGAAAAAAAATCGTACAATTTTAATATAAACGAGAAGGGACGGGTGAGACGCTTCTAATGAGTCACAACTTTTATACCCGGCACTCAGTACTACATCTGTACCTTCTCGGTTGTTTGTCAAATTTTACATTTTTTTTTCATCTGTCAACTACATCTACATCACTTCTTACGCCAACATGCTCCTTTAGCTCGCCCCCCACCCCTAGATCCGGGCAGAGGCAGAGACACGGCAGAGGCCGCACACTGCAGAAGCAGAGTGTGAATGAGAGAAAAATCAAGAAAAGCTGCTGGACGGGGTGGGCGCACCCACTGCGAATTCATTTCTTCATTCTGTCTATAATAATGATTCAATTCGGTTATCTGATATATATATCATTCCCGGAAGGGGCGTGGTGAAATTTTACACTTGTAACAGTGCATACAGAAGTCTGGATGCAAAACTAGGTTGCCCCATCTCTTATGGTCTCTGAGTACTAGGCGCTCATAAGAACGGACATTCGGACAGACGAACGGACGGACAGACAGACAGATAGACAGACATGGCTCAATCGACTTGGCTAGTGATGCTTATCAGGAATATATATATTTTATGGGGTCGGAAACGTTTCCTTCTTTGCGTTTCATACATACATCCGTTATTCCCCACAAATACAATATTTACTCTTCGAGTACCGGGTATAATAAAAATGTGATTTTACACTGAATGAAAGGCGTTACCTAGTCCATTTTTTCATCATACCTTCCTCTCACCAATATAATCTTTTATCGAAAAAGTAAATCAATTATAATAATAATATTATTTTGTGGAAAAAGAGTTGTCAAATTCACCATAGTGCAATGCCAATGCATTTCAATGTTCCGTTTTGCGTGCAAACTAGAGTAACTGACTTGGCAATTCATAAATATACTTTGACTGTCATATCGTATCGTATAAGTACATTCAAATGTTTTGGGATGGAAGACCGACATTATCCCGGTCTGACTATTTGTATACACTCTGTAAGAGTACACTCCAACGCTACTCGAATTATTGGGGTGTTTGTGCGACGAATGTAAAACGTTTATCTGTTGATTATCCAATTTTGTGATTGGGTGCAGTCCATTAATACGAGTATTACGCATTAAGCCACTAATGAGGGAAAATTTGCCGACAAAATGCGAAAAGAAATAATTAAGTAAATTTTAAATTGTAAAATGCAATTTCAATATAAACGCGCACAGGAAAGTTCACGGCACGACAACGACTCTGATTGGGATTGGGACTGGGATTCGGATTGGCGGCAGCTGAAGCCGAAGCTCTGGGTGGCTAAGTATGGGGCTGTGCGCGCCGGCCCAAAACGCTCCGCACGGAGCGACTTTCACTTTCAACTCGATGCGGCCGACTGCGCCGACTCGCGGCTGCTCCCCAGTGAACCCGCTCCGGCAGCGGGGTCCCGAAGTCTTTGCTTTTGCTTTTTCATTTGCCTTTGTTGTTGTTACGAAACCGTCCCACTGTAACAGCAACAAAATGAAATAAAAACGAGTTTTGCTTTTTGCACTGGCGCAGCAGCAACAACAACAACATGAGTCAATGTTTGCCATTGAGCGCTTGGTCTCTTTTCCGCTCCTCTTTCTTTCGCGTTGGTCAGCGTTTTTAGGACGCTGGCCGGCAACTGCAGTGGCGTCGACTTCTGCGTCTGCGTCTTCGTCGGCGTCGACGTTGTCGTCGCTGAGCACGCTTCAATGTCATGACTGTATTGTTCGCTTTTTCGGCAACTCTTGCTCATCGGTTTGCAGCTCCTCGGCTTCGCAGCACTTCGGCAGTTACGTCACTTGGTGGTGGGTTATGGGTTCAGGAGGGCGCGCATTGTGACTATTAACCATTTTCGGAACGAGTGTTGAAATGTTAACTGCAATTATAATCCGATCTGCCGTGATATGTTTCGTTATCCAAAAAGTTCGCCCCCACACGTGCTTCAGTCGCCTTTCTTTCCAGCAGCTATGCCTGTTGCATGCAAACGGCGGAGTGACAAGCGATGCACACCTAATCGGAGAGTGAGTTTCTCGTCCGATGTGGAAACTTTGGCCCGAAATCGTTTTGTTTTCTGCGATATTTCCCTCTGTGACGTTCTGTGGCAGCGATGGTAGAATCTGTGGTCCCAGAAGGGCAACTCTCACTTATGCCGACAGCCGGCAGAGCCCTTCCATTAACTTCTTCGGCCTCTTGTTAGATTGTCAATCAACTTCAACGTCACGTCGCACGCTCCTCGATAAGGGGGATCTGGCAACAAAGGCTGAATTGAAATTACGGTTACGCCCACATATTGCTCTCCACAGCAGTGCACTGAATGCATCCAATTCAGGGGAATGGGGAGTGGGAGCTGTCTGTCATTGGTAGTCGGGGCGATTCCGAAGACGTGGCCGGGCAGCAATTGAACGGTCGCTGGCTCCGCCGCTTATTGTTATCAACGATTGCTGTAATTTCTGTTTCTGTTGCTGTTGCTCATGTCATGTGCGAAATGCAAATGTGGCGCGGCTAATGCGGTTTGCTGTTGCTGTTGCTGCTGCTGCTGCTGTCGACACTGTATTAATTTCACTTTTACTTTTCGTGATTAACATTTCCCACCCAAAAGTGAGAAACTTTACATGATTTTTTCCTGCTGTTTGCCCATCCTCACCGCACCTCCGTCCCCATCCATTCCCATACACATTCGTACCGTCTGTACCCACTCCCCGCACTCCCCTGCGGCGACCATTGCTACAATGAAATGTGAAATTTCATAGATCGTAAAGTTTAGAGATGCTGTGCACTTGCTCTTGCTCTTGGCCTCTGCCCCTCCGGATTATGGTTTTTGCCAGCATCTTTTTTATGTTTTTTAATTACATATGCGGTTACTCATCACAGCACTATGGACGATGACGATGAAGACGACGATGCCCTCTGCAGCATAAGATAGGTCCAAGCTCTCCCGGGAGCCGGGTGTCGGGTGTCGCAATTGAAAGTGAAACTCTTCTTACTTTCGGTGCGAAGGGCAAAGTGCGGCGTCTGACTGTCTGCCGCAGATTTGTGGGTTTGATGTCACTCGACGTCACCGTCACCCGGCTCAAAGCGGTGCAGCCGCTGCTGTTTCCTCTTCAACTTCCTCTTCATCTTCATCTTAATCTTGGCCCTCGCACGATCCAAAAAGGTAAAAGTTATCACAGAATGTGTTGGGAAGCGGAGAGCACTCGACGCCAATTCACGAGGAAAATTGAGGTAGGTCGGTTTTAATCCGAAAAAAGCGAGGCAACATTTTCCATGGGACACTCAACGGGAATACTCCTTGATTATCTATGCAGAAATTAGGCTCCGAAACCAAAGACTAGAGGCCGCGACAGACGCTCCGAGGTATCCATCCCCCCGTTCCCAGCAGCAAATGTTACGCATACGACGCTTTGGCCGATATCAACTTACATTGTTGTCGGATCTGGTCTGGTGTGGTCGCTTCGGATCGGGGATATTCCAAGATTGTTGGGTTTTTGCTTCTCAGATTGGTCTCCAAGACGCTGCTGATGCTGATGCTACGAAAGTGCGCTGTGGGATGCGAGGGACTTGTTTCCTGGGATACGACTACGACTCTACTGAAGTGTGCGACAGATCGCGGCGCGAACCGAAATACAACTGACGGCACATGAAAAACTTTTGCTTGCAAGTAAAAAAGCAGCGAGCTGGAAAACGACAGAAAAGTAAAAAAAAATTATTATGTATACACATGTATGCTTGGAGGCCGACAGAGACGTTGACGAGGCAGCAGCCGCAGCGGCAGCGGTAGTAGCAACAGTTAAGGCTAAACCGCTGATGCCAACGCCACCACCACCACCAGCACTCACGCTCACGCTCACGCTCACCAGAGACCGGGCGACGAGACCAGACGCGACGAAGACAGGCTATCTCTTTAGCCAAAGCAAAAATTACTCTCGAGCCAAGAAACTGAGGCGGAGAGATGGAGAGGTGGAGAGGTGGAGAAGCATTGGTCGAGACAGCAAACAAAGCCGGAGTATGCCAAAATAAAAGACGCAGTCGAAGTGAGCGAGCAGCAATTGCGCAACTGCCACAAGCCCCGACAAACAACGACATGGGCCTCAGTTGAGCTCTGCCCAGCCGCAATGCGTTGTACCCAAAGCTGTCGGATACAAAGAGTGCGTGTCTTTCTCTCGGAAGCACAACCTGGCGGATTCGCTTTTCGGCAACGTCCTGTCACTCAAGCACAACATGTTCGCTGCACCTGGCCGATCCCTCAAATTGTAGGTTTCCCTAACGAATCCGATCTCATGGTACATCTGCCATCTGAAAACGTCACGTCTTTATTCGACACCAACCATTTGTGTCTTCTTTACTGATCATCCTGATTAAATCCAATTCGAATTTGCAAAAAAACTATCACTCTTAGAGGCAATGACGGTTCTAGGGAAACACCGCAGAATAGATGATAATTTGTTTTTACGTTTCTTGTTGTTGGGTGATGTTCGAAAATTAAATATAGGGAAGAATTGTCACAGTCTAACTGTGTGTGCCACATCATCAATTTATTAGAATTATGAATTAATTCAAGCTAAATCATTTCCCAAATTGTTTGAACCAATCAGCAACTATTTATTGTACTCGTAGCTTACTGAATGGGTTTTGCCATGGTACTTTCGGTATGTCGCAAGGAGTTTAGCCAGCCTGGGCTCCTCCTCCCTCCCTCCACCATTTGTAGCAAAGTGAGGTGAGAAGATTCCGCAGATGAGTGAACCGATAGCGGCCAGAAAATAATTGCCAAGTGCGCCAAGTGCTCGTTAACGAAAGTGGTCAGATGTAGGTGTGTTGTATGTTGTGTTTGAGTAAGAGTAGACAGTATATTTTGTACATATATTGTATATTTTAAAATCTCATGCAGAGCAGAAGTCGCATCACCGCTCACACAAAACCGAAGTAAGACTCGAGTTTTATTGGCAATTTTCGCAATTTTCATGGCGCTCTGTTTGTCAGTGACGGTGGGGCTGTGGCTGGGGCTGGGGCGCGGAATAAAAAGCTTTTTAATTAACAGAAATTTCACTTTTTTACTTAACGTGTAATACTTGTAGAATGAGGCATGGAGTGGAATGGATCATGATGAGAAATGGTAGACACAACATGAGAAAGACACACATTAGATGGGATGGAAATCCAAGCGGCTGCCAGAGGCCGCCAAGTTGTCATTAGGCGTCTTAAAGCTCTTGGGGACCTTCTCTGGTGTTTTTACGGTCATTACTCCCCGTTTGTCCAGCTCCACTTCCCCGGCCTGCCCCTGATCCTTTTCCTTGTCCTGGTACTGCTGTTGAGAATCGCGCACAAAGTGTACTCCATTGACTCCAAAGCGGATGCAGTTGAAGCGATACTCGAAGAACTGGCTGACCAGCACCTTGAACACCACCGATATGCAGACCTGCACATTGCCCTCCCCGTAGGCCCGGATGTCGTAGAGCCGTAGGCAGCTGAACAGCGGCAGCGGGAGCAGCAGCGGGACACAATAGTCTGGCGGGTTGCGGGCCGAGAAGCCAAAGTTTGCCACAGACCTCTGGTTCACTTCGATACTGAGGCGGAGGCCCAGATCCGCTCGGCTGTACTCGATGGACGTGCAAACGCGCTGGTTGAAGGACTCCCCGAAACCGAAAACCAGGCCCAGGCAGCACCGGCAGATGAACTCCGAGCAGGAGCAGGGCTGCCAGAGTTGCGGAAGCTCCACAAGGTTTCCGCTGACCTGCCCCGCCTGGCGGTTATAGCCCCGTAGAAAGGACATGTATCGCAGCGGCTCCAGCTGCTGGCCATTGAAGGGGTTGTAGAGCAGGAAGCGTTGCCGATGATCCACTGGCAGCTCCGGTGGCTCCGTAGTGGCCATTGGGTAGTAGAACTGAGCCTCCGTCCCTTGCACGGCCAGAATGGCAATGGCTGCCAGTAGGTGAACCAGTTCCATTCCAAGGAAATCTCGCAGGTGTAAATTCATGTTTCTAGGCTGTGCTCCACTTAACGTTGGAGGTTGCAGGTTGGACAGCTGTCCAGTGAGAACTTGTTTTTGGGGTTTTCTAGGCGCGTGCTCCCCGGCACAATTGTCCAAACAGAATGACTATTTTGTTTGCCCCCAGTAGAACACTATTCCAGCGGGTGTTCTGGCCGCTAAATGGCTCGGAAAATATTTATTGACTTGCATTAGCTTTGGTCTGGTTTGGGTACTGCGACATGCGACATGCCCCAAAACGAAAATAGCCGTTAAATGTGTCAATGCCAGATCACGTCGATCGATAGATAGTGTTGTCTCGCAAGCGCATTAATGAACGAGCTCTGTGGTCTGTGGGCTCTTACCCGCTGATAGATAAGCGAGTGCACAATTTGCATTTTAACAATCTTAAGGCGTTACGTGGAACTCACAAGATTGTAACAGAAAATTGCACACTTGACACTCTAAAGTGTGTCAAAATTACAGCACAGCTCAATTTGCGCAAACCTGCGGCAACATCAGCCGCCAGCCATCAGACTTCAACCATCAACCATCAACCATCAGCCCTCAGACATCTGCCTTAAGCTGCAGTTACAGCCAGAGCCCGAGCCAGAGACACAGCAGCAGTTACCATTGGGCCAAACATAACGTAACGAACTTGGCTCAAACAAAGAAAGACAATTTGTGTGCTTTATTGCACGTTGGGCAGGCGGGGTGGCTGGCAAGCGCCTTGAAAGGTTTACAAGTCATATTCCGCCTTTCCCCCAGTGCCACCACCCATCTGATCCGATCCGTGGTCCACGGTCCACGGTCCACGGTCCACGGTCCCATGGAAAACGGCAATCAAAGGGGAAAGGGAGAAATGGAAGGTAAATTTAGTGCTGGTGTTGGTTTTCCCAATGATTTGTGAATTTCTGTTTTTGTGACTTCATATAGGAAACTTTGAATTTGATTGCAGCTGGCGTGGCATATGTATACTCGAAGAGTG
The DNA here is from genome assembly GCF_900245975.1 of Drosophila guanche. NCBI lineage: Eukaryota > Metazoa > Arthropoda > Insecta > Diptera > Drosophilidae > Drosophila > Drosophila guanche. Next base: position 588,716 of record NW_022995756.1, on the reverse strand, counting down.
ACCTCGCCTCGGTTCAAAGACACATGTGGTTGAAAAAATGTGAAATATGCAGGCATATTTGTACTTGTTCACAATGCTTCAATAATTTCCAACCCATAATGCAACGATGCGGGCAACTAAAGCTTCTATCATGGTCGAAGCAATTGTCAAATTCTCTTCAGAGAACAGATTAGAGAACATTTTCTGTCGCCGTGAAAGTTCATTTTGAATGACTTGATCTAATATTATTATTAAAACTATTAGATAATTAGATACTATCTAATAGAAAGGTTATTAAATGCGTAATAAATTTCTTTTATTTCTTCCGCTTTGTAGATCAGATTTTAATTTTAATTAGACCCCTATGCTCGGATTACCACAGAATTAGTTTAGTGCAGCGGATCCTAGCTTGCTAGTAAAAGATAAAGTCTAAGATATTAGACTATAGACTATAGACAATATTATTAATCAATCAATATTAATGTTTAAAAGAATCTTTGAAAAGATGGATGTATGCATGTAACGCAGAGAAGGAAACGTTTCCGACCCCATTAATAATATATATTCTTGATCAACATCAACAGCCGAGTCGATATAGCCACGTCTTTCTGTCAGTCCGTCTATCCGTCCGTCTTGATGAGCGCCTGGTTATCAGAGACTATAGAAGCTAGAGTCATTAGAGCCAATTTTGCATCCGATGTCGGGATATCACACTGAAGTGTATTTCAAAATTTCGGCCCGTCCCCTTCCGGGCAAGCAAAGGTGCATACCGTAGGAAAGGATCATAGATACAAGATCACCGAATTGGGATCAGATTGGATCATTATTATAGCCAGAATGAAGAAATTCAATTGCAGTGACTACCCACACCACGTTCAGCATCATTTTTATTTTTCGGGACGAGCTAAAAGTGCGTGTTGTCGTGAGAAGTGACGTAGATGAAGATAACATGCATACATATGTATAAAATATGTAAAATTTGAAAAAAAACACTAAAGACAGTTTTACTACTGAGTACCTCTTATAACATTTGTGACGCGTGAGAAGCATCTCACATTTCCGTTATATTTATTCTTCATCAGTGAGCCCAGACCAACAATAATAAATATAACTTTTCCATTTACCACGTAAGAATAAGTACAAATTTAAGGAATAATTTTATTTTTGAGCAAATAATAAAAATCAACGAATAATCTTGAGTTTTATTTTTTTGCTCAAACCTAATTATTATTGATTGAGTAGTAAAGTAAAACTCAAACCCAATCATTAAATTGTCAGTGTTTCAATATAACTTGACAGTTAATCATTGTCGTATAATTTTTTTAATAAAACTATAATGATTATTATTCCTGGAAAAAATTATAGTTTTAGAGCTGCGATTTCTAGTTAGCTGTAATATGTAATATTAAATCAAAATCGAGGATTTAACATTACGGTATATTTTAAAAATGAAAAGGTATATTTTGGTATATCTTTGACGATTTTGCGATTTATTTAATCGATATTTCCGCGGTCACACTGCTGGTCATTGGTTGATTTTTTTTGTGGTCACAAAAAAAAATGTTTCAATTCTGATAAACACAAAAAAGCTCAAACTAAATCGTTCGCGTTAAACAGTTTCAGACAGTCCGCTACGTCGTTAGTCATCCTGCACAATGGGGGAGTTCTTCAAGTCGCTGAACTTCAGCTACTTCAACACCAGCGACGGCAGCACAGCTGCCAACGGGGCCGCAGGAGGCGCTGTAACAGCCACAAACAGTGGCAGACTGGACAACGAATACGTTGGCCAGCTCGTCGAGGTTGGGGGCCACAAGTTGCGCACCAAGTGCGTCATAGCCGAAGGTAAGAGGAGTGGGTGCAGCCACCCTGGCAGATCAGATGCAACAAGGAGAGCACACAAAAAATCAATAGGAAGCGTAACCAACGCTTTGAATGGTAGCTTGAAGGCGACACATCAACGCGATGCAACGCAAGGGGCGGGCTCTTTGTTTACGCTTTCTGATTTTGTCTTTTCCAAGAAAAACTCGCCTCGTCGGGCCTCAAATGCGATGGCAGCCAAAAAATCCGCGTATATTTTGAGGCGTTCCGCTGACACCGAGCTTCGCGACGTTGGTTTTCAGTGTATCACATTGCTCGTACCATCGTTTGCGTACCTTTAACGTTTCCCTGACCTATGAATCACGCATGCACAGAAAGCATTTGCGATCACAAGTCAAACTTGTCTGCGCGGCTCGTTTCTTATATAAGTGAGAGCATTTCTTAGCAGAACTCTGGCCGAACATTTAGAAAAGGAACTAGCGAAAGCTCGCTTGGCCCCTCCCCTTTTGGCTAGGCACGCGACGGTGTCCACGGGGTCATTGTCCATCGCAGAGAGTGTTCACTGTAAATGAAATTAAAATGCCTTCTTATCAGAGTTGTATGTTATCAGCAGTTGTATGCTCCTCACCCGCTCGACTCGCTTCCTCCCTCTTTCAGGCGGCTATGCGTTCGTGTATGTCGCGCAAGATGTGCAAACTGGCACCGAGTACGCCCTCAAGCGCCTGATTGGGGCCGATCAGCAGGCCTGCATTGCCATCGCCAACGAGATCGACGTCCACAAGCAGCTCTCGGGCAATGGGAATATTGTGGCCTTCGTCGGATCCAGCTGTGTGGCCGCAGCGCCGCAGCAGCCCCAGCAGGGCGTTCAGTATCTGCTGCTGACGGAACTCTGCAAGGGTAAGGGATTGTAATTTATCGGATTGCTTTCTTACATTTCCTGTCGCATTTGCTTGCAGGCGGCTCTCTAGTGGACTGTTTCAAGGTGGACAATGGAGCCATAGACCCGCCAGTCGTGCTGCGAATTTTCTACCAAATGGCACGGGCCGTCGCATGCATGCACGCTCAGGAGCCGCCCATTGCCCACCGGGACATAAAGGTAAGCAGTCCACCCATATTGCTATCTGTACCCCTTTATCCTATTGCCTTGCAGATCGAGAACTTCCTTATCGGAAACGACAAGCAGATCAAGCTGTGCGACTTTGGCTCTGCAAGCAGAGAAATCCTCTCGCCGACATTTGAATGGAGTGCGCACCAGCGCAACATGCTGGAGGACCAGCTGAACACTGTAACGACGCCCATGTACCGCGCACCCGAAATGCTGGACACCTGGTCGAACAATCCGATTGGCACCAAGGCGGATATTTGGGCATTGGGATGCATTCTCTACTTTCTGTGCTATCGAAGACACCCGTACGAGGATGGGGGCAAGCTGCGCATCATTAATGCCAACTACATCCTGCCGCCCGAGCCACGATATCAGTGCTTCCGGGACATCATCAACTGTTGCTTCAAAATCAATCCAGTCGAGCGTTTGGACATCTCCATGATACTCGAACGACTGGCGGCCATAGCGGAAACAAACAACTGGTCCCTGAAAGGCCCGATAGACCTGCGCGGAATTCCGATCACGTCGTCACCGACCGAGAGTCCGGCGAGAAACACGCCCACACAATCGGAATTTTATACCGATGCACCACCTGTCCCTGCGCCGCAAGCTTCTGTCGCTGCAGCCACCGCTGGGACTGCCCCTGGTTCCAGCAATGGACAGGGAAGTCTGCTGTCGTCGCTGCGCGGAGGAGCTGGCACGCTCTTCAAAAACCTCAAAGACACCTCCACTAAGGTCATGCAGACAATGCAGCAGTCAATAGCTCGTAACGATCTCGATATCAGCCATATTACCTCGAGGATTCTGGTCATGCCCTGTCCATCAGATGGCTTCGAGTCGGCATACAAGACGAACAACATCGAAGACGTCCGCCTGTCCCTGGAAAGTCGCTTCGCCCCCCATAAGATCAGTATTTACAACTTTGGACAGCGCACCGTGCCCCGTCTCCCGCCGCCTGTGCGAACGGTGGAGGCAGGTTCCGTTTATGGTTGCCCCCAGGCACATGCGCCCAATCTACAGGTGTGTAGAAAAGGGAACTTTTCAAATCATTATTGTATTTGCGTCGAGTGCCCGTACTAGCTCCGCTCTCTGTATTCCGTCGTTCCTTTAGGGTCTCTTCACTGTGTCGGCGGACATTTACAACTTCCTCAACGCAGATCCTAAGTCGATTGTGGTGGTGCAAACTGGCGATTCGGGAGGGTGCACAGCTGCCACCGTGATTTGTGCGCTGCTCATGTACGCGGACCTTCTTCACGAGCCGGAGGACGCTGTGCAGGTGTTTGCGGTCAAGCGGCACACCATCAATCTGCGTCCATCTGAGTTTCGTTTTCTGTACTACTTCGGCGACATCCTGAGACCGACGCCGCTGCTGCCTCACTATAAGAACATCAATCTCGTGGCGCTCACCTGTCAGCCCGTTCCTCGAATGACCAAAGCGCGGGACGGGTGCCGGATCTACATGGAGGTCTACTGCAACGAGAAGATGTTGGTCAGCACACTGCAGGACTACGACAAGATGCGGTAAGCATGCAGTGAATGAGTTGGCCTAGCCACTGGGCATGCCTACTGGTGCGGTAAGGGACAAATGTAATTAATATTTTGAGTATTCTGCAGTCTGCACCTGGCCGGCCCTGGAAAAATTGTGCTGCCCATTAATCTGACCGTATGCGGCGATGTTACAATAGTACTATACCATGCCCGGAATGCACTTAAGGGGATGGTGCGGCCCCAGGGTCTGAAGATCTGTCAGTTTCAAATCCACACGGGCTTTATCCCCGAGCCGGAAACCTTGATTACATTCAGAAGCCACGACCTCGACGACTTGCCAGATCCGGAGCAGGTGACGCCAAACTTTTGCGTGTCGCTATCGTTGGCTGTGACAGAGTCGGAGAGCCCGCCCAGCCACAAGCCCCCATGGATACCAGCCAAGCCAAAGCGCTCGGCGCACACATTGTTTAGTTCGGACCTGGAATATGCCGAGATGCTGGACAACTTCGGTAAGCTTGATCCTACTCCTGGACTGCTACCTACTACACGGCTGCATTTTCAGTTACAAAGCCAACCAAGCGTGCGTCGCCGCCACCAGCGAGGAAACCAGAGCGATCCAGCTCTCCGCTTGTGCTGCCCGATGTCACCGAAATAGCGCATGATGCTCCCACTGCTGTGCCGGAGCCATCGCCGCCCATCGATTTGCTTAATCTCAACCAGCAGCCGAGTGATGCACCAGCCGCAGATCCCCTGGCAAGCGCAATGCCCAGCACTGATGCCAGCTTTGACCTGCTGGGAGCGTTCGGCGATGATGACTCTACTGGCATTGGGTCGACATCAGTGCCGGACGTTCTTCCTCCACCGCAGCAGGCGCTGCCAAAAATCAACTCTGACCTGTTCGACATCTTTGGTTCAGCCGACCAAAACATTACTCCAAGCCTTAAGCCCTCGACTAGTGCAGGACTTCCGCCCTTTGTGGGAGCTGTTCCAACTTTTGCAAGCCAGCCAGCACCTGCCCGAAAAAATCCGTCACCCTCGCAGTCCCAAAAGCCTTCGGACCCCTTTGCGGACATTGCTAATCTAGCTTCTGGACTCAACATAAACTTCAATCGCAGTACACTTAGTGGAAAGTCCCCGGTGGGCAACAGTCCCCAGCCCACTCAGTACTCAAGCCCCACACACAAGGCAGCCCAGTCCCAGCAACAGGCCCAGCCCCAGCCGCAACCGCAACCAACATTTGTGAAGACGCCGCCTCCGTCACAGCCACAGCCCACATTTGTAAAGACTCCTCCGCCACAGCAGTCCACCCCTGCCCAGGGGCGTGCGGACTACAGTCGCGCGCACTTCGATTCAACAAAAGCACCGCAGCAGGCCACAGCTGGAGTGCCTAAGGGTTCTGACATCTTTGCAGACATCCTGGGTCAGCAGGGATACTCGTTTGGCAGCAAATTGAGTCACGGTCCGCGGTCCATCAACGAAATGCGCAAAGAAGAGCTCGTCAAGGACATGGACCCCAAGAAAGTTCGCATTATGGAATGGGTAAGGATAATTGCAATGATTACAACGCATGTCCATGGGGGTCATGGTCACCACAAATCACAAATCCTACTTACAGACCGATGGTAAAAAGAACAACATTCGGGCTCTTCTTAGCTCTATGCATTCGGTGCTGTGGGAGAACGCCAAATGGCAGCGTTGTGAAATGTCTACCATGGTGACGCCCGCCGAGGTGAAAAAGGCCTATCGCCGTGCCTGTTTGGCCGTGCATCCTGACAAGGTGAGTCCTGAAACTCGCAAACAATTTTGAATACACTCTGTAACATTCGAACTTATCAGCACAATGGGACAGAGAACGAGGAGATTGCCAAGCTAATTTTTATGGAACTGAACAACGCGTGGACCGATTTCGAAAACGATGCCACGCAGCAGAACATGTTCAATGCGTAAAACGCATCTTACGTCTATATATACATATAGTCTATAGCCTGTCTTATTTAGCTCTTACTATCCTACAATTAGCTGAAACTAGTGTAAAGCCATTTAAGAGTGTAAGCTTAAGTATGTAAAGTGAGAGTACGAGTCGAGTGTTTTGCCTATGCCGCCAAAGGCTCAGGCATGTTGGCTAGCCCAAACGAGACCCCTATTTATGGACAATTTACTTAATTTGTATGTTAATCAAGCCAACGCCTACATTCCCCCTGCCGCCACACGCTCCATGATCCATGCTGATGCTGGGAAAAGCCCTCAATTATTTCATTATCATTTTCTCCCACCCTAATTTGCAGGCAATTTAAGTAATCTTCTCGACCTGTAGGCAACGTACATATATACATATGTATCATGCCCTCTTAAAATATTATCGTTTCACAAATGAAACCCTTTACCAGTCCGTGTAGCCCATTTAGCCAATATGTGATTATAATACTTACAACTATACGCTATCTACGATTGCATCCTGAGATGTTAAGAAGTTGAATGAAGTTTTTGTAAATGTACAAGCTGTAATTGAAGCTGTTAGTGTTGACTCCATGGCAATCCTCCAAGTGTACATACATGAGTATATATAGATAATGTTATTTATAAGTGAAACGAAAGTCTCACTTCAGCATTTACGATTATGTCCGCAAGATAATAAATTCTCTATGTTCGTTTCCTTGTGAAATGTAACTGTTATATCCGACTTCCCTACGCTGACTCGGGTGCCTTGACTCGTTTGCCGGCCACAAAGACCTCTATAATATTGCGATCGTTGCCAGTATAGATGAATTTCTCGATTAGCTCATTGACATTGAGCGGACGCACTGGTTTCTCCACGACGCTGACATCCACCAGAAGAGCATCGAATTCCTTTCCCAGCAAAAAGTTGCCCGTCATGTGGTCGAGAGAGAGGGCCTTGGCGCCACCAAGTGTGGCCAAGTAGAGTGCCTGCTTGTACTTCAGCTGGGCGTACTTCGGGTCGGGACTTTTGGCCTCGCCCGTACCGCGAATGTTCTGTTTCTTAAAAAAGTCCAAGTGCTTGGACACATCCAAGGCGCGAAGCAAGGCATCCTGGATGGAGACCGAGTTCCCACCCGACACGTCTGTTCCCAGTCCCACAGTTACACCGGCATTGATCAGGCGCTGAACGTCGCACATACCGGAGTTTAGCATCGTATTCGATGCGGGGCAGTGGGCAACGGATGTCCCGCGTTGCTTCAGGAGTGCAATTTCCTCGTCCTCGAGATGTACACCGTGCGCCATCACGGTCTGTAGAAGACAAAGATGAAATTAGTCCAAACTACAGTCGCACAAAAGACTTGACTCGCCTTTTTGGTTAGCAGGCCAGCGTTGTCGTAGGCCCCAGCATAGCTGGTTTTAAAAATGCCTTTCACCACCTGCACTTCTGCAAGGTTTTCACTGATGTGACTCTGAACATGGACGTCCAGACGCTTTGCTATGTCGCCCAACTCCTGCAAGAGCTCCTTACTGCAGCTGAGTGCAAACCGCGGGGTAATAGTTGGAAGCACAAGAGGGTTCTTGAGACCCTGCAACTCTGCAACGAATTTTTCAGTCGCCTTTGCCGACTCCTCCGCCGTTTCACTGCAAAACAAAGTTTTTGAGTCCGATACCTTGTGACGGCTGTACGAGGTACTCACACATAATAGTCGGGACTATTGCAATTAGAGCACACCTTGCCGATAAGCGCCCGCTGGCCTTGGCGAGCAGCTTCCCGTGCCAATATCAGTGTGGATTCAAGGTTGTTGGTGGCGAAATAGGAGGCCAAAGTGGTTCCACAGCGTATCGTTGCTTCCTATGGGGGTAGGGGTATCGTATCACATTATCAGCACTTCAAGCGCCACAATCAAGTGCTATGTGTATTTGAGAGTGAATCGGATGGATGGGGCAATAGGCAATCAGCGATCTGCGGGAGACCGCGATCGTTCGTTTATGAGTTAGTGTAAGACTGTGACAGTGTGCGACAGAATTGATAAGCAACGAAAATTATGACTGGGCCTTATTGACGGTTAATTGACGCTTACGACAACTCTCTTGTAGACTTTGAGGGCGTAGCTCTGGTCGGAGAACTTCGCCTCCAGAGGGAACGTGTACGTGTTGAGCCAGTCCAGCAGTGGCATGTCCAGTCCCAGACCATACTGTGCGTATTGCGGTGCGTGGATGTGGCAGTCTACAAATCCTGGCATCAAGAACTGATCCTCAGACAGGCGCACCTCGGACAGCGTCGAGGGGTTGCACTTGTAACTGGACAGCCAAGAGTCGTAGTCGTTGCCCACGCCGATAATCTAAGGAAGACGAAACTCTTCTTAGCTCGAGATTATTATAAAACTCCATTCATCCATACCTTGCCATCCTCAGAAACGGCCAAGAACCCATTTTCAAAGGACTCAAACTCATCGAAAGCCTTCGTATGTAATATCGTTCCACGGAAGATAGTTGTCATGGCAGCAATTTATTATCAACGTGTTCAGGAAGCGCGACCAAGAAAGCTGCTGTCAAGCAAGTATTTAAATTACGGCGCACAGATGTATATAAATGTACCTTGCGCTTGCACCACCGCCCAACAGAGCTGTTAATTACACTACCCCACTACCCGACACCGTTTATTCGCTTCGAACCACACCAACTTGTTTGATAGATTTGTAACTTTAAAAATTCTTTATGAAACATTTTTTCTATTGCATACATTTTTAAAACTGGTATTTATTTGTATAGCTTATCTTTTTTCACATAACTTAACTAACCCTCCCAAAATAAACATAATATATCGATAAATACAAATATTTCAACATCGCATCTCTAGCATTGCAGAGTGCTTTTATTTTATTAAAACTGTGTTATTTTTGCTAATTAGTTGACATCGCATAACATACATAAAGTGGGCGACGCAGCCAATCAATTTAACCACATTTTTGTTGTGAAATAACGCGACTACCAACTCGAAATGACAGCCAGCGTAGTGTATTTCCTTTTGCTAATTTGCGCGGACATAAGTTGATTGACGCTGCCAAATCAAACCACGCACGCGTGCCCCTACCTTTATTCGAAGAAAAATCCACCAAATTCACCTCGTAGGTGGACCAAAGAAAATGCTACAATGGCTTGAAGGCTTGTGCTAAGGGGGTGGGCTGCGGGGATTTGGCACGTCCTGATGGCTTTGAATAGTGTCGCTCATGTTATGTCAGGCGAAACCAGGTTAAGTGCTCGAGGAAGCCTTCGACTAAGTTTTCTGTATGTAACGCAGAGAGGGAAACGTTTTCGACTCTCTAAAGTATATAAATTCTTGATCAGGATCAATAGCCGAATCGATATAGCCATGTCTGTCTGCCCGTCTGTCCATCTGTCCGTCAATCTTGTTGAGCGCCCGTCTCTCAGAGACTATAAAAGCTAGAACCACCGAATTTTGGCTCCAGACTGCTGTGATAAAAGTGTTATTCAAATGAACCCTGCTCCCTTGCCGTAAGGAATGACCATATCTATCAGATCACTGAATTGGGATTAGATTAGCTTATTAATACAGCCAGAATGAAGAAATTAATTTGCAGTGGCTACCCCTCACCCTTTCAAGAAGAATATATCTATGTAACTGTCTGAGTTTTTAAGGTCAAAACTTTGAACAAGTTCTGCAATAAAATCATAAATTATGCAATTGAAAGCTTAATATTTCCCGACGGTAAGCTGAAGTTGCAAAGAGTTTGTGTATACTTTTTAGATGAGTTCATCAGCTTTTAGAATGGTGAAAAAGAAGCGCTACCTCTAAAAAAGCTATATACAAATACCGGATGCGTAAACTATTTGAAAAAAAAAGTTCCGCCATACAAAAAATGATCTGAAATCATGTTTAAAGCCCTGTTTAAACCTTAAAAAAATGTTGCAGATGCAGAGAAAAAATCGAAACGAGAAAAAACGCTTCTTACGAGTCGCAACTTTTATACCCGGTACTTAGTACTACATCTGTACCTTAGCGGTTTTTGTCAAGTTTTACATTTCTTCTTCATCTGTCATCTACATCTACAACAATTCTCACACCAACACGCTCCCGCACACTGAAGAAGCAGAGTGTGAATGAGAGAATGTGAAAAATACATCAAAAGCTGCTGGAAGGGGTGGGTTTAGACACTGAAAATTGTGGCTATAATAATGATCCAATCGAATCCCAATTTGGTGATTAGATAGATATTCTTTTATCTTCAAAATTGTAGATTTGGGAAGTTTTCGCCTTTTTGCGGGGGCCTTTCAAATACACTTGTAGCAGTGTGAGCATACAGAAGCTAGCTGTACAGACGTACAGACGGACGGACAGACAGACATGGCTCAATTGACTTGAATATACATACTTTGTGGGGTCGGAAACGTTTCGTTCTGTGCGTTACACTTGTACATTCACTTTGTGCACTTCTTAATATTCCAACCATTAAAGAAGAAATAAAGAAAACTAGTAAGAAATACATCGACAGACTCCACAACCACGAAAATAATTTAGCCTTAAGTCTATTAGACAATAGCTGAACAGTAAGAAGACTGAAAAGATACCACATTCTCGATCTCCCCGATAGATAAATCCAACAAACTGAAATGATGTTATATATAATAGCAGGGCTCATTGGGAAACTGCTATTTCTGTTAATTTAATAATAATTGTACAATTTACTTATTGTTTAAACAAACAGATTGTAAATATAAAGAGAGAAAAAAAAACTTTGTGCGCAAATACAATATACCCGATTTCGTCTTCGAGTACCGGGTATAAAAATTAAAAATATATACATATATATACATATGTACATACATATTGACAGTGCTGGCGCGTCTCGGAAATATTTATTATTTTGATTAGGAGATGGCTTTAAAATAAACTAACCGATACTAGGTTTAGAAAACTGGGAGAAGTATTTTCCAACATAGCTGCAAAAGATAGATTAAGGACCCAAAATGACTTGAAATCCAGCGGAAACAAAAAGACAACTATTCAGCTCTGTCATGGATTTCGCTTCCCAATGATGTACTGAAATTGGTGTACATGAAATACGACTTTAGTATTTCTTGAAATGCTCTTTTAACTTAGAAGTTCTTTACCGCAAAGTTGAAAAGAGATAAATGGAGGCTTGCTTTGATTTTATTTCAAAAGTAATTCCCAATTTGTAAAAAATTGCTAATTGCATTGTCGTTAAAAAATATTACTTTTTCAGAGCACCCATGCGGGTGGCATCTTGACTTGGATAGGGCACATGACCAGGTGGCGGAGGAATCGAGATCGAGTCGAGATTCACCCCAGAGGTAGACGTGGCCGTTGCGCTTGTGGAGCTGTTGGTGTTGCTGTAGGGTGCCGCGTAGGTTGGTTGTCCGTACATCTGGTACGCGGAGGCAGGCACCAAGTTTGAAGGTAACTGGTGGAGCTTCATGCCGGCCGGCATGACATTTATCTGCTCCTGTCGCAAATTGAAGTAGTCATTCGGTTTGGCGCTGGGCGGGGGAATGCCTGCTACCTCAAAACGCCTGTCCGTCTTGGCCGCAGTTCCTTGCTTGGCTTGCGAGTGGGCCCATTTGATGCTCACTTTGCGGCCATGGATAACCAGCTTGTTAAAGGAGCGTTCAGCTGCTAGTTCGGCAGCGCCGCGTTTCGTGTACTGTACGAAGGCGCATTGCTGTCGCGGCACAAGTGCAATCGACCGAATCTCGCCGTACTGGTAAAACTGGTCGCGCAGCTCCGGCTCGGTGATTTCCTCGGGAAGATTGCCGACGTACAGGGTAGTTATGTTGCGGTCCTCTGGAGGTTCCAGCGTTGGCAGTGAAGCCGCTCGCTTCATGATCTTTTCGGCAACTGGATCGTTGCGTCCATAGTAGCGATCCTTAATGTTTTGCTCGCAGAGTGGGTCGTCGGGCTCGTTTGGCTTATCGTGACGGTACGGACACTCCTCACCACGCTTGCACTCACCCTTCACCCAGAACGAGCAGATGTGTGGCCTGTTCCGCTTATAATAGGGTGCAGTCCGTGCCAATTTGGACAGCATCTCATTGGCAGCCAGAGAGCGGCCCACGGCTCCGGCTGCCTCAGTGCCATCGCCATCCTGAAGTTGTGCGTCGATGTTCTGTATGTAGTACTCCTTGTTAACATCACTTTGGGGCATAGTGTCCGCCACCTTGAGGGCAGCGTCTCGCACTTGAATTGGGAGTCCGTACTCCAGGTCCAGCAGGCATGTCTGGCAAACATTTTTTAGTCGTGCACACGTCTGGCAAATTTCCGTTTTCTTGAAGCGCATACGCGCTCCTGGACACCAGCGGAATATGGTAAAAGGACGCGTGCAAATTTTGCATTCTTTCCCGAATCGCTCTTTTATCATGCGCACGTACGGATTGTCCCCCAGGCAGGTTTGGCAGAGAATCGGGAATTCGGCGTCTTCCCAGTTCTGCCGATTGTAGGTGTTTGTGGTCTTTGACATAGACATGACGACGCCACGATTATTTATTTTTTTACTTCTTTAATTTGCTATCTTGAAATTTTAGGATGCAGTGTGACCAGTTTGACCACGGACTTATCGCTAAAATATACTGCATGACACTCTGAAATAATACGACATATACCGAACTTGGCCCGAGCTGGAACTCAGATCCGAGAAATGTGGGCGCTGGCAAAATCAGATTATCATATAATCGTTGAAAACCAATGTGAAATGTATTCCAGCACAAATTGTTTGATAGCGGCCGATCACTAGTCAGTTACAAGACATTTAATATAGTAGAATATGGGTATTTGATGGTCTTTCGCTAGTCCCTTAAAATGTATAGAAATATTCTATATTCCGTCGTCGAATCGCTGGTTAATAAAAAAAGACAGAAGCAATAGAAAAAGTATTTTAAAAAACGAACATATTAATGTGGATTCAATATATTTTGAGTGTTTGTTCGGCAAACAACTCCTTTTTCAGTTAAAAATTGTTAGTAAAATTTGTACCTGTTTCAAAATATGTTTCAAAACCTTCAAAATTTCGCTGTAGCGATTAAATTTAAAAAAAATATATTAATGTGCATATTTTGTTCTGCGTTATTCCATTATCGTGCTATTATACAATTTAAATAAAACAACGTTTTCAGCAAACGCAACCGTGCAGCCCTGGTGTGAGCAGTTTAAAAAACTCACGAGTCTTGTGTATCGGTATCTGAATATCGACTATCGTCATACAACTATCGTACTGCAGCTGTGCATTTGTTTACGTTTTTTATTAAATTGATTTCATTACAAATTATTTATCAACAAAATGGCAAATGTAAAGAGATACAGAAGAACTTCAAAGTCATCCGATGATGGAGCAGAGGATAACGATGACTATGTACCGTATGTGCCTGTCAGAGAGCGGAAAAAGCAGCACATGGTGAAGCTAGGGCGCGTCGTCCAACTGGCGTCCGAAACAGCACAGCACAAGTCGTCCAGCGAAAATGAGAACGACGACGACTCGCAGGGTGCCCACGATGCAGAGACCTATGGACGTAAGTACAACATCAGCTTACTGGACCAGCACACGGAGCTGAAAAAGATAGCGGAGGCAAAGAAACTAAGCGCTGTGGAGAAACAGCTTCGAGAGGAGGCTAAGATCATGGAAAGCATTGCCCAGCAGAAGGCACTGATGGGAGTGGCCGAGCTGGCCAAGGGCATACAGTACGAGGATCCCATTAAGACATCCTGGAGGCCGCCGCGCTACATAGAAGCGATGCCTGAGGAGGAGCGACAAGCAATCCAGAAACACCTAAGGATCCTAGTGGAGGGCGAGAATCCCAGCCCCCCCATACGCACTTTCCGCGAGATGAAATTTCCAAAGGGCATACTCGACGGCCTTTCTGCCAAGGGTATTAAGACTCCCACTCCGATCCAAGTCCAAGGCTTGCCCACCGTCCTCGCTGGCAGGGATCTCATTGGAATTGCTTTCACTGGCTCCGGCAAAACCCTGGTCTTTGTGCTGCCCCTCCTCATGTTCGCGCTTGAGCAGGAGTATAGTCTGCCCTTTGAACGTAATGAAGGGCCTTACGGGCTGATCATTTGTCCATCTCGGGAGTTGGCCAAACAGACGCACGAGATCATTCAGCACTACAGCAAACACCTGCAGGCTTGTGGCATGCCTGAGGTGCGCTCCTGTCTGGCCATGGGAGGGCTGCCGGTTAGCGAGGCTCTGGAAGTGATCTCCCGAGGCGTCCACATTGTTGTGGCGACGCCCGGACGACTCATGGATATGCTGGATAAAAAGATCCTCACGCTGGACATGTGCCGATATCTATGCATGGACGAGGCTGACCGAATGATTGACATGGGCTTCGAGGAGGATGTCCGAACAATTTTCTCCTTCTTCAAGGGCCAGCGCCAGACCCTCCTGTTCTCGGCTACAATGCCGAAAAAGATTCAGAACTTTGCCCGGTCAGCCCTTGTGAAACCAGTCACTATAAATGTTGGGCGAGCTGGAGCCGCTTCTATGAACGTCACCCAACAGGTGGAATATGTGAAGCAGGAGGCAAAAGTGGTCTACTTGCTCGACTGCCTACAGAAGACTGCGCCGCCCGTGCTTATTTTTGCCGAGAAGAAGCAGGATGTGGACTGCATACACGAGTATTTGCTGTTGAAGGGGGTCGAGGCGGTGGCCATACACGGCGGAAAAGACCAGGAGGAGCGCTCCCGAGCCGTCGACGCCTACCGCGTGGGAAAGAAAGACGTGCTTGTGGCCACAGACGTCGCCTCGAAGGGTCTGGATTTCCCAAACGTGCAACATGTCATCAATTACGACATGCCGGACGATATTGAAAACTATGTGCATCGAATTGGTCGAACGGGCCGTTCGAACACGAAGGGATTGGCCACCACACTTATCAACAAGATTACCGAACAGTCTGTACTTCTGGATCTGAAGCACCTCCTTCTTGAGGGAAAGCAGGAGGTGCCCGATTTTCTCGACGAACTGGCACCTGAGGCCGAGCACCAGCACCTGGACCTGGGCGATTCCCATGGTTGCAGCTACTGCGGCGGTCTTGGCCATCGCATCACCGAGTGCCCCAAGCTGGAGGCTGTTCAGAACAAGCAGGCCTCCAACATCGGACGAAGGGACTACCTTTCGAACACTGCGGCCGATTACTAGACATTATTCTTAGACTACTTTGACGAATGGATTGAAATAAAGCTGGGAATTCCAAGTTAGGTGAAGCACTGCCCGCACTTTCAACCTGATTTCCAAGAATTCTCAAATTTTGTTTTCAATCTGTTTACAGCTTGTGCGCGGTCCGGGTAATTTTCACTTCTACCTATCACACTGCTCACCTTATCAACGATCGACGGCGGCGGCCCAACAGCGGCAGCAAGCGACCGACTGAGCCGAGTCGCGAGTGCGACTCAGCTTTCAGCGATGCCCGGCCTGGCCCGGCCCGGCCCGGTCCAGACTTAATAAAAGCGAAGACGAGATTTGCCTTTCGTTCAGTGTCTCGATCGGCCGTGTGTCGCTCACACCTCGCTCCAAGTTCCCGTAGTAGTTCTCAGTCGCTCTTTAAATCATTGTTCTGGCAGTTCGTATTGACCTAAGAGTAAGTGTTTACTTGTTTGCGTTGAGTCGGTGAGCGTTCGATGGTCATTTTTTATGTTAGCCTCAAATGATAACTAATTATGTATGCATGTACGTACTTGTACTAGTGCTGGACTTGGAATTGTACTGAAGTGGTACAGTCGATTTCTATAATCCTTTGAGAAAGTAATATAAGTCCCAAGACTGGAGTGGCCTGCTTAATTGAGTTAAATTTATGGTTGATGACTGATTACATAAATGCACTTTAGAGAATCAAACAATTTGCTGGTTCTGAAAATGTGTAGAGCTCATCCAATTAAATCGGATGCTGATTTGGCTTATCAATTGTTTTGAAAAATATAAAGTGATCCCTGATTGTGATTGTATGACCTTTCGATGGTATAATGTGTACTACAAGTGTATGTGTTTAAGTATGTAACATATAGCATGTACACAACGGAAACGATAATCAATATCAACATTCATAGGACTGTGTACTATACATGAAATGTACTTCAAAATGCGTATTTATGTGAGGTTCTGTGTGCCTCTTAAGCTCCATTGTCATACAATATTGTTGAAAGATTAGCATCCCCCGAAATGCTGTTGTTAATGATGGCCCTAATGAGACATATGTATGTACATACCTATAGTGCCATCAACTCAACTCTTTATTAATTGTTATTGATGGGCTTGCTTTTTGTCATGAGTTAACTACAATGCTTGTGGATTTGTCTTTAGGTATTCATGATTGATACTCGAACCACGTTTACTATAATTGATATTCACTGTCTGAGGACAGACGTCAAGCGAAACAAATGCGAACGGCATTTCTGTGAAAACGGCACAGAAAGTGCCTCAAAAGGCAAATACTCCCAATTAAATATATGTATGTACATATGTATGAAGACATTTGTTCCCCTTTTTTATGATTGTGACCCACTTGCAGAGAAAGGGCTCGTTGGGCTTGGTGTTTGGTATCAACGATGATATCATGCTCCCTGCGCCAGACGTTTCATGTCGTCATGTCGCAAAACTAATTACTTGAAAGCAATTTGCAAAACATGCGTGCAGCCTTTTAATTCACAGCTTCGTCGGATGGCCTTAAGATCCGATCAGACATCACAGCATACATAAATACATATGTACATATTTTCATACATATTTACATACGTAAATAGTGGCGGTAAAAAGTCTACGTACTCGTACGACGCCACTATACAGTAAAGAGTGTACAACCATCACTGAGAAAGTAAAGGACGCTCTAAAAATATATATAAAGAAACGAAGAAAGATTTTTCCAACAATAGAGGCACGTAAATAATGTAATATGTAAATACATATGTATTTACATATGTATATGTACATTACATATGTATATGTATATTACATATGTATAACGGTTTCGGTCATTACTTTTTTGGATCTTAACTGGAACTCCTAGCTTGGCCACGACAACTTATGCGTGTAGGAAAATGATATCATAAGTAGTATCTACTAGTTGGCAGCTACCAGGAAATGCATAGTGGGAGGCTAATGATGATATTATTTGAATAACGAAACTATACAGCAAAAACGTGTTTGTTAACATATTAATTAGCAGCTGACTCTAACTGTTCCCCTAATTAATGTACATATCTGTTTATCGGGGTTATCTCTTAAACACTCTTAACAGCTGATGCCAACTGGCTGCTTCTCTTACAATTACAGTTCACACGCTCTTGGCTGGGATCAACGCGGACAATCATCTCGTTTGAGGTGGAAAAACAAAGCGACTACGATACACATATACACACATCTATATATACATATATACTCATACCCAGACACATAGGGGACTACTCGATATACGGGCAACTTGTTATATTTATCGCAACAATAAACAAAGCGGCGCTGCTGTTGCTTCGGCACGATACGCGAAATGGAAACTTCGGGCGCCACCAGCATGGCAGTCATCTCCAGGTAATGCAAGCGAACAGTTCTCTTCTTGGCTAACAGGCTCCGATAAAGCTCTCGACAGCAATTATAAGACAGTTTAATTAGTGCAAACAGTTTTGAAGGGGTTTCGGTTACTCATACGACACGCGTCAGAGCACACATCTGGCTCAAATACAAACCCGATCCGTAAGTAGGGGAGAGTGTCTTGCGAGTGTATATACATGGCAATTCCGAGCGAGTTTATCATATCATGGGACGCCTCTGATGACAATACTTTCGCCGCCATGTGACATTTATTACCAATTATGGGCTTTTATGTATGTACATGACTCACACGAATGCTGTCGGATGACTGTTCCATTATCCTTGGTGCCGCGGGGTTCAATAACACAATTCCACACTCCGACCGGGCGGACTCTGGTTCCCTTGACCTCGTACAAACTGATTGAGACTCGTGTAACCATTATCTACCTGCCTGACTGCTTTCCAGCCTGCTGGTGTTCCTCGCCCTATCCGCCACTCTTTGCTCAGCGGGCACGTTCAACGCCCGCCCCGCGTTCCCCGTGCAAACCGGACAAATCCAGCCCTCTGCCGATAACAGCAAGCAGCCCGGAAGACGCATCATGAATCCAGCCTTCGCCAACGCCGGCCGTGCACCAGGCCTGGAGATCTGGCGTATAGAGGTAAGTCAATAATTCGAGCTTTCGATTTCACTCTCTGCCAGTGGCAGTGCCAGCTGTTCCAAGAAGTGTATAAATAGCTGGCGCTTATTTCATCTTTTGGGGGAAAGTTCGCAGAGCAGCGCAGCGGAGCTCCCACGCACGACTGACTGCGTTACTCGTGCAGCGGCATCCAAAACTCGGCGGCGAATGAGCTGAACGCACGCAATGTGGATGCCACATGTTTATAAGTGCTAGATATATCCGTCTAAACATATACTCGTAGCTAATGTTCTGTTAATTAACTCAATTTATTAGGTACGGGAAAAACATTTATGCCAGGCGCAAATTTTTCTGCATTTTTTTTCAGAAAAGATCATGAATATACATTGGTACTCATTACTCATTTGTTCTTCATTCTCCAGAACTTTGAGCCGGTGGCCTACCCTAAGAATAACTACGGAAAATTTTACACTGGAGACTCTTTCATTGTGCTTAATGTAAGTATTGCATGGTGGGTAGTGTGGGTGGACTCTGTACCGATCCAAAATGGAAATTCTGGGAAGTGAATTTTCCCATGAATAATGCACAACATTTCTTTGCAATTCTAGACCATTGAGAACAAGAAAGACAAGAAACTCTCCTGGGATGTGCACTTCTGGCTGGGCTCCGAAACGTCCACTGATGAGGCTGGGGCGGCTGCCATCCTCACCGTCCAGTTGGACGATCTCCTGAATGGCGGCCCTGTACAGCATCGCGAGGTGCAGGATCACGAGTCGCAGCTGTTCCTGGGTTACTTCAAAAATGGTTCGAAATCCTTCCAGTTGCCTGTTTACGCAGTCAAATAACCAAACAACAATTTCAGGCGTTCGCTACGAGCAGGGCGGTGTCGGAACCGGCTTCAAGCACGTAGAGATCAACGCCCAGGGGCAGAAGCGTCTGTTCCAGGTCAAGGGCAAGCGGAACGTGCGTGTGCGCCAGGTGAATCTGTCCGTGTCCTCGATGAACCAGGGCGACTGTTTCATCTTGGATGCGGGTAGCGATATCTACGTCTACGTGGGAGCGCAGGCCAAGCGCGTGGAGAAGCTGAAGGCCATCAGTGCTGCGAATCAGATCAGAGATCAGGACCACAATGGACGTGCCCGTGTGCAAATAGTCGACGAGTTCAGCACCGAGGCAGACAAGCAGCAGTTCTTCGATGTGCTCGGATCCGGATCTGCCGACCAGGTGCCCGAGGAATCTAGCGCAGAGGAGGACAGCGCCTTTGAGAGGGCGGACGCTGCAGCCGTGACCCTCTACAAGGTGAGCGATGCCAGCGGCAAATTGCAAGTGGATACCGTCGCCCAGAAACCTCTGACCCAGGCCATGCTAGACACGCGGGACTGCTTCATTCTGGACACTGGCTCTGGCATTTTCGTGTGGGTCGGACGAGGCGCCACTCCAAAGGAGAAGACCGACGCGATGGCCAAGGCCCAAGAGTTCCTCCGCACCAAAAAGTACCCTGCCTGGACACAGATCGAGCGCATTGTCGAGGGCGCCGAGTCCGCCCCATTCAAGCAGTACTTTACCACCTGGCGTGATGCTGGCATGGCACACACACGCCTCGTTCGTTCCGCCCTGGATATCGGCTCCGACGAGTCGCTGGATGTGGACGAGATCGACGCGGTGGTGCAAAAGCTGAAGAGGAGTGGTGGACGTGCCATTGGCTTTATGCCGGACCACGGCCAGAACAGCATTGAGAGCATCACGCAGTACGTCAGCAAGCCCGATTCGAACGAGGTCCTGGTCCACACCGTTCCCTTTGAGGAAAACCTTCCGCTTCTGGGCTTCGGCTCTTACGTTCTCACCTACAACTACGAGGCCAACAACGGCGACCAGGGACCTATCGTATACGTGTGGCAGGGAGCCAAGGCCAGCGCTGCTGTGAAGCAGAGAGCCTTCCGGGAAGGACTCTCCATGGCTGAGGAGAAGAATGTCCTTCTGGTGCTGACCGCCCAAAGCCACGAGCCGCGCCACTTCTATAAGATATTCAAGGGCAAGCTTCTGGCCTCGTACACCGCCTTGCCAGTGACAGCGCAGCTGTTCCGCATTCGGGGCACCGTTGAGAGCGATATCCACGCCAGCGAAGTGCCCGCCGACAGCTCGTCACTGGCCTCTAGTGATGCCTTCGCTCTCGTGTCCGCAAAGTCGCATAAAATCTTTATTTGGAATGGCCTGGGAGCGTCCAGCTTCGAGAAGACTGCGGCCAATGAACGCTTTGCACACTACTGGGACGACGCTGAGGTGGAGGTGGTCGAGGAGGGCGCAGAACCCGAGGAATTCTGGGAGGAACTGAACGGCGAGGGCCAGTACGACCGCAGCCTCGACGACCATGGAGCACCGCTGCTGGAGCCGCGTCTCTTCCACTGCCGCCTGACCCGCAACGGACTTGTAAAGGTCGAGGAGGTGGCCAAGTACGAACAGGAGGACTTGGACCCTGACGATGTCATGCTGCTGGATGCCGGCGATGAAATCTACATGTGGGTCGGCTCTGGAGCCACCGCCGAGGAGAACAGCAAGATTGTAGACATGGCAAAGGTGTGTTCCACTGCGCACACACTCACAGTTTTCAATCTAAATTAATCATGCGTCTTTCTCCTGCACAGCGTTACATCCGAGTGGAGCCCACCGCACGCACCGTCGACACCGTGAGCATTGTGCGCGTCACCCAGGGCCATGAGCCCCGCGCCTTCAAGCGCATGTTCCCGAACTGGGAGGACAACTACTGGCAGGTTAGTGAAATGGACCTTAGCCTAACTAGTCATTCATAATCGTAACAATCTGTAATTGCTTTCATCGTTGTGCATTGTGTATTGTGTGCATTGCCTAACCTCAAACACGTTACTAAAAACATACTAAAAACTTTCGCCAATGCCGTCCGTGAGTAGAAGAAAACTACATTTCAAATGTATAATTCATCGCCTTTTCTTGTTCGCTCACCCACAGACACTGCCTTCCTACGAGGATGTCAAGCAGCAGGTGCTTGATGCCAACAATGAGGTCTAGAAGAGCCTAAGCAATCTCAGCAAAATTTACCAAAAAACTTTTCGTTTTTTTCACCTTTTAAAACGTTTGCACCGTTAATAAATAATTAAAAAATGATAGTGTATAAAAAAAATCCTTGGGTTGTTCTTGGACCAAAATCCAGTTCTTAAGCTTCGAAGCAAAGAATACTTTATTGCATAAAATCATTTGCGTCATTCCACGTTGTGCCCTCGATCCAATCCAAGAAGGTCGATATCCGCGTGTACACAGACGGGTAGCTGCTGCGGCAGAACACTCCATACGACGTTATGCCAATGAGGTGATAATGAATATTTTGGCGACGTCGGCGACCCGGCAGGTTCAGCTGCAAGGGACCTCCCGAGTCCCCCTGGCAGGTGTCTCGGTTGAGGATGTAATCCTGTGCGCAAATCTGGCTAGCCACCACACCACTGGGGGTCTCGGCAATGGGCGGCAGTCCGGAGTTGCACTCTGCATTGGGCACGACAGTTAGGTTCAAGTTTGTCAGGCGATTCGTCATGGGCTTCGCGAAGCTGGTCGACCCATATCCCATGCCAAACGCAATTGAAGTGGGCAGCTCGGAGAATACCCATAGACGAATGGGTCTCACGTACACAGTCAACCTGCAAGATGCTGCAGACGATAGTTGTTTGTTGTATAATTACGATCACTCACTCCACCTCTCCCTGCAGCTTCAGCAGGGCGATGTCGTTGTAGTACAGCTCCTTTGTGTAATTAGGATGCCTGAAAATATCCTGTATCTGCATTAGCTGCGGCTCCACTGTTCGCTCATCAGAAACCAGATTCAAGTCCCCGATGCGCACCCACTTCGGGGACGTGCTAAAGGAGGTGCGTGAACAAGTGTAAGGCCACACGATTTCCACACAGTACAGACTACAGACTACAGGCAAGCACACTCACTCGTATATGGAAGTACAATGGGCGGCGGTCAGCACAAAGTTCTCGCTTATCAGGCTGCCACCGCACTTGTATTGGATTTGCCCTGCGTCCGCCTCGAAGCCTATCGCCGCCTGCGAAAACAAATTCGATGGTTCAGCCAGTTTCGGGTTCGTAAAGCCAGTTTATCAGCACGAGCTGATTCTTCTCTTACCATATGGGGGTATTCACCAGGCCTTGCCAGTATGCGTCCATCGAAGTCGGCGTCGTTGGCGTCGTCTACCACAGCGGTGTCGTTCGGAAAGATGCGCTCCACATACTCGGAGTATTCTTTGGACACAAGAATAAAGCAGAGCCCATTGGCTTTCGGGAAACAACGTTTAACTGGGGCACTTACTCTGCTCGCAAATGCGACGTCGTCGCCTGTTCTTCTTCGTTTTGAAGCCACCTGGAGGCGGTGGAAAGGGCTGGCCAGGCCTGGGAGGGGGCATTTTATGCTTGTGCTTTGGCTGGGGCAGATTCTCGACGCGATCGAAGTGGAAGTCGCTTATGTGATACCACATCTTGTCCTCCAGTTCACTGGACCCGTTCGTGTCGGGGAACAATATGTCCCGTTCGAGCGGAAAATAAATCGTATCTCTGTTCGGTGGTGGTCCTTGGTGCCGTGCCATTTGGTGTGCCATTCGGTGTGGGGGGGGCGGCGGAGGAGATGGTGGTGGCCGCTGGGCGTGGCCGAAGAGCACGAAGAGCACTGATATCAGGGACAGCGCGGCGGAACGAAGCATTCTCGAAAACCTGCGAGCGCGGCGATTGTCAGAGGCACACTAACGCTTCACGCGGTCACAACAATCCCAAGAAACCATAATCGTTCCCCCCTTATCAGCGTTGGCGGAGTCTTGGAATCATTAACAGTTTCAAATTTATTTTCGGAGAACATTAAATGTTGATTCTTAAGCTGGAGGGATTCACAGTGTGTGCCACACGGGGAGCGTGCACTTGGGTTGTGCCACCGATCTGCTCATACTGAGCAATGATAGCCTGCTGTATGGCCTCCAGATCTTGATCGTTTCTGTAGCGCAGCACACTGACGGTGGGATCATTTCCAGCGGCTTTTGGTTGTGGTGCAGGGGCTGCATTTGCCAGCGCCAGAAGGGTAACGAACAGAAGCAGCTGAATGAGAAATACAAGGTGTTTGTTAGGTAAAAGATTCCTTTCTAGAAACATCGGAACTCACGCAAATCGTCTTCATGTTTGGGACAATCTGGAAGCAAACTAAACAGCTCGCCCTATCCGGCAGACGCTTTTATAGACAAATATCTGTGATAATCATTGTGATAATTTGCAGCGATTTGAACTTGAACAACTTTGGCCAAACACGTTTTCAATTTGATCCGCTTAAAACATTTACCCCTCCTACAGCTCTGATTTTCCGAAATCGCACGGGTCGATACCCGTTTTTAACGAAAATTTGGTGTAGTGCTGTCGGGTGCCGGCAGACGTTAGATCTCTGAACTCGGATCACTTTATTTATGCATAAATTCGTCTGATTTTGTTAAACTGGATTCAAAACTGGGTGAGAGTGTTTCTTCGATCGCTATGGCAATGCCAAAAAAAACAAATCTCACAAGTTAGTTTTTTATAAAACGAACTTGTTCTTTCATCGATGGAGAGAGTTTATAAATTTATAAAAAAAAATGTATAAATAAGTCGCTGAATGATACGTTATAATAATGACATAGATTTGGAATACAAACCGTGCAGAATGATTATTTAAATGGGACGGAAAGACATAGCTTTATTGCGATTTTTATACCCGATACTCGAAGAGTAAATAGGATGTTGTGTATTTGTGGTAGAAAAATTTAAAACACAGAAGGAGGCGTTTGCAACCTCATAAAGTATATATATTATTGATCAACCTCAATAGCCTCAATCCATATCTGTCTGTCCGTCTCTCCGTCTTGTTTGTCGGCTAGTTCTCAGAGACTATGAAAGCTAGAGTCACCGAATTTTGTGTGAAGACTCATGTGATATCACACTGAATCAAGTTTTTTTGTTGAAGTCTCATCCACAAAGAACGAAAATCTGATTATCCACAATTTTGAAGAAAAGATAATGTTTATCAAATCACCGACTTGGGATTAGATTGGATCATTAGCCAGAATGAAGAAATTAATTTGCCGTGGCTACCCCCACCCCGTCCAGCAGCTTTGCTTGTGCTTTCTTTTTGTTGTCATTCTTTCTGGATCACACACTCTGCCTCTGCACATACTGCAGATATGCAGTATGCGTCACTGGGTGAGGGGTGGCGAGCAAAATGGGCGTGATGGCGGGAGAAGTGATGTAGAAAAAATGTAAAATGTAAAACTCAAAAAAATAACACTCAGATACAGATATACTGACTGAGTACCGGGTATAAAAGTTGTGACGCGTTTAATCTAATAAACCCATTCAGTGTGAATCATTTTTGAAATATACTTGTAACAGTGTGAGCATACAGAAGTCTGGATGCAAAAATTGGTTGCCCTATCCTTATGGACGAACGGTCAGACAGACGGACGGGCATGGCTCTATCGACTCGGCTATTGATGCTGATCAAGATACTTTATGGGGTCCTTCTGTGCGTATGTAACGTTATTCCCCACAAATACAATACACCCTATTTACTCTCCGAGTACCGGGTATAAAAAGTTATATTGAACGTCTACAGACAGCTGTCCGCTTTTGTTTTTCGCAGATGTCCAAACTAATGACCATATTTTGAATGGAGTCACGGCTCCGAATTGCCATTTGACACCATATCTACACGAAATTTGCCGCCAAAAGTATGCTATGTAATGTGTGTACTTTTAAAAAGATTCACTGTCACGTCTGTGCCGTTTGACTTTTGTTTTCTCAATTTTTTATTGAATATATTCTTATAGCTAAGCCGCATAGCTGCCGGTTACGCCAGCAGCGGAGCGTCTTCATACATATTTTGTCTTATATGTGTATATGTTACAAGTGGTGGTAATATATTTATGCTAACGGTATTGGTACAGTGTAACCTCAATATATGCACATACTACAGCTACTTAAATATGTAAGTCACTCCAAGTCATTTATTTGAGTTAATTATTATTTATATTCTCTTTTTTTTAGATTCTAGTTTTTGTTTGTATTAAGTTTCTTAAAGCATAAACTAGCATAAATAATTATTTTGTCTAATCGGTGTGAACGGGTTGACTGCAGAGGTAAAGATAGTACTTTTCATTACCTACAACAAATGACATTCTTTCGGCAATTCGCTTTAAATTTGCCGATGCCCGATAGGAAAATCAAAAAATGTTTTTGTTGTTGCGGAAAACTGCTACACCATGAGAGATTCCAGCTGTCATCTGAATCACATGTTCATATTTTACTCGGTAAAATTTCCTTGTACTATAATGATATACATGTGATCTAATGTACACGATTCGGTGCCCTATAAGCAACCGATATCTAACGAAGTTTCGCCATGTTCCTGCCATCTTCGCATTTTGATAGACTTTATTCCCTTGAAAAAGGGTACTCCATTTTCGACAATCAAACTGGCAGCTAGTAAACATTGAAACATCACCTGCACTTAGTCGATTTCGTTTAAATAAGAGTAGGAGTCCACGAATGTGTCGTAAGGAGTATAGGGGGGAACAAGAGTACGGTTATGAGCATACATTTGTCATTAATGTTTCGATGCAATATGCAAATGAAAGCCGAGGGCTTAGGCACACCCTTCAATCAGATTGCATAAGTCTGACCAAGTCGGTGACCGTTCGAAATGCATTTGAAGAGTGCAGTGGGTTCACAGCTCTGCCTAAATACAACACAGCCTGAGCCGCAGCGACTCCCAAATTTGAATAGACTTACACTTTCAGCGACCTACAAATGTGTAGAGTATTTGATCCAATTAAAAATCGACGGTCATATTAACTGGAACAGGCGGGAAAATGATATGAATTTCGGCCGAATTTCTCAACCACAACGTTTTGGAATGTGCATTTTCACCTTTCAGAGGCGTAGAGACATTTGGTGCAGTATAAATACTGGCTGCGGTGCAATTTTGAGACAAAGGTAGCTAGACGGCCACGCAGCACACACATCTTCCCCAGCCTTCTAGTGCGCACTCCTCAAACACTCGTCCAAAATGCGCGCTTTTCTGGTGAGTTCTTGGCACAGTTCTGGCGCTGGCTGAAGTTCTGGCTGAATGTCTAATAATCAAACACACCAACCTTAGATGCTTTGCTTGGTGACCATCGCCCGAGGCCAGTACGACTACACGCCCGGATCGCATGCGGGAGACGGCAATGGCGGACTCATTGGCGTATCCAGCAGTGGGGCTGCGCAGCTTTCCGAGCCCATCCTCATTGCCAACGAGTTCAACAAGGAGTTCTTCTCGTACAGCGCCCCAGAGCAAGAGTATGACAGCCCGCACGCCAACGAGCAGATTGCCAATTCGCTGAAGAAGAACCTCCGAGTTCTCTTCATCAAGGGGCCGGAGAACACGGGACTCGAGCAGGCAGCCCTCCAGCTAGCCACCTCGGCTTCCGACGACCGCACCGCCATATATGTGCTCAACAAGCAGGCTGACATAGCCGATCTGACCAGCAAGCTCAACCAGATCAAGGGGCAGGCAAACCACAAGCCAGAGGTTCACTTCGTCAAGTACCGCACGCAGAGCGACGCGGAGAATGCTCAGCGGACTATTCAGGCTCAGTATGACTCACTGCCCGGTCCCTCCAGCAATCACAATGCGGGCCCCTCGTCCCCGGTTTTGGACTTTGCCTCCAAGGGTGCTGCTATCGTGGGAGGTTCTGGTTCTGTGGGCACGAGCGATCTAAATGCTCCATCGACTAGCGCGTATTTGCCCCCGCCCAATCGGAGGTTTTAGACATAGGAAACTTTTCCTGTATATGTAGATTATTATTATAATAAATGTAGATTTGTACAAAGAGATGAATTAGCTGAACTGTAAAGGGAGGTGTGTACTTTTACATTGCTCTTCGGATCATCACTGTCAAAGGTATCACAACAAAAATCTCAGCATGTACTGCAGGCCTGGAGGATGACGAAGAGACTCCGGAAAATATCCGGAAGTTTTGTGAGCTCTAGGACCAAGGAAAACAAAATAATATGACAAGTCCGTACTATTTCCAAAATGTATTTTCAATCCAATTAGCATTCGCTAAAGAGTACATTACTCGGAGTTATTTTATAGAGTCATTTGATGCTTGAAACTTTTTATTTCGATTTATAATATCTCTTTTTAGAGAATACATTTTCACACAGTTCTAAGTGCAAGTCCCTTAGTTCAGAATAAAACAGACTGAAGTCGAACAGAAAATTGCACAAACTGTTAATTTATTTTATCGGATCAAATTATTTGTTTTTTGTTTTATTTGTTTAACAGAAGCGTTTTTGTGGATGCACGAGTTCATATCTAGATATTAACTTGAATAATTTTAGAAGTCTTAGTTCTTAGTTGCTTAGTTGCAGTGGGGGAAGGTTGAGCCAACGACAATATGTCTAATAGTAAGATAAGTAACGCTCATACATTCGAATGGTGTTCGAAGCAAGAAAATCTTCTTCGAAAACCCTTTTCCCATTGACTGGTTGGAAAATAAAACGAGAAGGGACGTGTGAGACGCTTCTTACGCTTACTTCTTCTTACATATGTACCTTAGCGGTTATTTGTCAAACTTTAAATTTTTTCTTCATCTGTCATCTACATCTACAACACTTCTTACGCCAAAACGCTCCGTTAGCTCGCTCCCCTTCCCTAGACCCACACACTGCAGAGTCCCAGCAAAGGCAGAAGTACGCGAGAGGCGGAGGCCGCACACTGCAGAAACAGAGTGTAAAAGAGAGAATGTGAAAAAGAAACAAATATAAGCTGCCGGAAAGGCCGGAAAGGGTGGATTTAGCCTCTGCAAATTAATTTCTTCATTGTGGCCATAATAATGATCAAATCGGATCCCAATTTGGTGATCTGATAGATATGGTCATTCCCTACGGAATGATTTATTTTATCTTCAAAATTTTAGATTTGGGAGGTTTTCGCTCTTTTGCGGTGCGGAAGGGGGCGTGGCTCATTTTTGAAATACACTTGTAACAGTGTGAGCATTCAGAAGTCTGGATGCAAAATTTGGTGGCTCTAGCTTTTATAATCTTTGAGATCCAGGCGCTCATAAGAACGAACGGACGGACGGACAGACATCTCTCAATCGACTCGGCTATTGCTGCTGATCAAGAATATCTATACTTTATGGGGTCGGAATCGTTTCCTTTTGTTCTTTACATACAACCGTTATTCCCCACAAGTACTGTATACCCTATTTACTCTTCGAGTACCGGGTATAAAAATAAGATAGTGTGTGATATTGATAGCCCAATCTGCCAACGAAACCTAGAGGAACCTTCCGTGGAAAAACCGACGGGATCAGGGACCACTACTCGGGCACAATCCAAAAGAGACACTACTGCTTCATCTCATGTAATGGCTGACGACAGCGTTGCACAAAACAACAATCAAAATTCTGCTAGCTTGTTTTCATCGAATGGTCGAATTAGCCAAATTATTTTTAATTGGAAACTTCGATTTTCTAATTCTAATTCTAATTCTAAACTCGATTTTGATTATCTAACGGGCCAAGGCATTGACATCTCAAACGCTGCAGGGCAATTTTGAAGGAACCGCAAGCGAATGGTTTTGGGCGGTACCACAAAAGTGTACTTATGGTACATTCTGAGGACCTTTGCCATGCTCTTAAAAGTAAATTCAAGGACGAACGAACCAACCTGCAGATAAGAGCGAGCATCGATAGACGCAAACAAAAGGATGCAGAAAGTTTTGACGAATTCTACGAGTCAATCATTTCTCTTGCGGATAAGGCCTCTATTCCCATGTCGGAATGTTCTCTCTTAGAGGCGCTTAGGTATAATTTGCGCCTGGATATCCAGCATGAACTCCTATATGAGGAAATACCCAGCATATCAAAACTTCGGCATTTTGTCAGAACTCGAGAGATCTTCCTACAAACTTTAGGAAATCACGCTTTACCAAATTCTCGTCTAGTGCCGATGCCGCGCCGATCTGTCAATGCAGTTCAATGTCGGGTAGAGTGTGAAACAGAAACAGAGATATCGGAAGACGAAGAAATGGAAAAAGCCGCCATTAATTTAGTGTGCTTGAATTGTGAAGCTACTGGTCACCACTACCAGGATTGCGATAGCCCGGTTCGTAGCGTATTTTGCTACGGCTGTGGAAAGGCGGATACATACAAGCCGTCCTGTAAAAAAGTCTAATAGTTGTAATAGTTCAAAAAACTGGGTAGCCCGTGGACTATATGTTGTTAGGGACACATCAACCAATTCTCCACCTATAATTTCCTTTTTACCGGACAAAATCATCATCAAAATCATGTTTACATGAACCCCAGAACTCGACCAACCAATCCACAAATATGAAAACTCAAACAATTTGTCGCGCTCCGTTGCCCGACGCACTGTATTTCATAAAATGTGCAGACAGGAACGAAAGATATTGCCTCAACAGTTGTAGGCAACTCCCAGGACATTAGACCTTATGCCGATGTTTTAATTTTATGCAAAACTGTTAACGGCTTGCTTGACACAGGCGCATCGATAAGCTGTATCGGAGGTCGTTTTGCTCAAGAATTCATTGAATCAAAACACCCATACAAAGCTTTATGGTCGAATGTTCGCACTGCCGATGGCAAAGCGCAGGAAATAATCGGAAAAATAACCACCAACCACCATCGGTGGTTGACCTTATACCTTGTTCCCTCCTTGTCACAAGACCTAAATTTGGGAATTGATTTCTGGCAAACCTTCGACTTGCTGAATTCATGTTTAATATCAGAGCGCCTAGCACTTTCTGCCTTAGATGTCACTCCCTTGAGGACATTAAGTACTGACCAACATGACTTACTGTTAGAAGCGATCAACTGGTTTCCATCTTTTTCTACACTTGGTTTAGTGCGAACTTCAGTTCTTTCACACGTAATAGAAGTGGCAGATGCTATTCCTGTAAAGCAGCGGCATTATCCAGTCTCCCCAGCCATTTCTGCCTAAAAGAGGTCAAATATTTGGGCCATGTTGTCGCCAGATTTTACTATCCCGCGTTCCGTAAAACAGGTTAGACGGTTTCTGGGAATGACGGGGTGGTACCACAAATTTATTTGTAATTATGCATCCATTGCGTCACCCATAACCGATACATTA
The DNA here is from genome assembly GCF_900245975.1 of Drosophila guanche. Classification (NCBI taxonomy): domain Eukaryota; kingdom Metazoa; phylum Arthropoda; class Insecta; order Diptera; family Drosophilidae; genus Drosophila; species Drosophila guanche. The sequence continues at coordinate 558,003 of NW_022995756.1, read as the reverse complement.
AAATCGCATCGCAAATTTTGTTGGAATGAAGATGCGCAGAAAGCGTTTGAATCGTTGAAGTTTAAACTCAGTTCAGCACCAGTCCTTCATAGCCCAAATTTCGAAAAACCTTTTGCAATTCATTGTGATGCAAGCCATACCCAATGCCAGAGAAATTATTCTGTCACAGAAAAAGAATGTTTGGCAGCTGTTTTAGGCGTTAAGAAGTTTACGGACCATGCATCCCTAAAATGGCTAATGTCACAGTCCGACCTAAGCTCGCGGTTAGCTCGTTGGGCATTCAAACTGCAAGGTTTTGCGTTGAGGATAACACACCGTAAGGGTACATAAAACGTTGTGCCGGACGCACTGTCCCGTACTCATAATGATGATTTATCCGAAATAAGTCTTGGTACGATTGTGGATTTGGATTCAGTCGAGTATAAGAATCTGGCCGACAGGATAGAAGCGAACACGCCCGAAATTAAGGTAGTTGATGGATACATTTACAGGCGAGCTGAGCATACCACAGGAGAAGAGTTTGCAGACGGTTTATGTTGGAAATTATGGATTCCAGAGGACATGGTTCCGGAAATTCTCAAATCCGCTCATGAATCTCCCCAGTCTTCACACGCTGGCATTTGTAAAACCCTTGATCAACTGCGTCGATACTTTTTCTGGCCAAACTTAGTAACTGACGTGAAAAATTACATCAACAGCTGCGTTATGTGTAAATGAACGAAGTATCCTAATTACACCTTACGTCCGCCCCTCGGCAAAACGGCTGAAGCGCAACGCGTTTTTCAAAAGCTATTTGTTGATTTTCTAGGACCTTAACCTAGGAGACGCTCAGGGAATATTGGTATATTTGTGGTACTAGACCATTTCTCTAAATTCCCTTTCTTGAAAAGAGTACACAAATTTACAGCTGAATCTATCATTCGTTTCCTAGAAGAAGATATCTTCCACTGCTTCGGTGTTCCGGAGGTTGTTGTTTCCGAAATTGGCGTTCAGTTTAAGTCCAATAGTTTCAATGCACTTCTGGAAAAATACAAAGTTAAGCATTGCTACACACCCATTTATGCTCCTCAAGGCAATGTTTCTGAAAGGGTAAATAGATCGGTAATTGCCGCCATGAAATCCTACATACAACCTGATCAGAAGAACTGGGATGAACAGCTAGTGATATATGCTGTTCGTTGCGTTCAAGCGTTCACTGAGGTGTTAGTTCCAGCGCTTATCGTATGGCATTTGGTCAAAATATGGTTACGAGTGGATCTCAGTACGACCTCTTGCGCAGATTAGAGCTTTTGCAGAGGGTCAGGAATTATTCCGTCGTAACTTCCAAGAAAGTAATTTTTGCAAAAGGCTTCAATGCCAAACTGGCTCCAAGTTTTATCAAGGCAAGAGTAAGAGCTAGATTGGGTAATAGCTACTTCGAAATTGAGGATTTGCAAGGTCGTTTAGTCGGAAAATATCACGCAATTAGATTTGAGGCAATAAAGGTTAAAGTAATTCCAGCGCGAATCACTCTTTCCATGCTTTCACCCTGTAAAGTGTGTTTTTAGCAGGGCGGTGTTGTAGTGGCGCTGGTAGTTGCAGCTGAACACAAATAATAACAGTGAATGATATTATCGCATGCGATAACATTGAATAAATTATGCTCACAGAATCACGCTGCATAATTTCAGAAAAAGAAATGATTAGCTTTTAAACCAGCTGAGTGGGTGAAGCTTTCGTTTATGACATAAGCTTTTAGGACTTGGTTTTAGCTCTTCTGATCGCATTTAATCGGCTCGATCCCCCAGAAATTTATTTTTTTCGTATTTCCAAATTTCTGATCGGTTGATGACCCGTCCTATACTGAGTCAATTTTAGACCAACCACGTGCGTGAAAAAATTTAACACGAGTGGCCTAGAGCCACTCGAACATTTCTGGACTGGCATGCTCCCCATCCACGCCGGTGAAAAAGAAACCATCAGTATACGGACAGAAGAAAGTGATAATTATCCACGGAAATCTCGGAAAGCTCGGTAGGTCCAATGTGGCAGAGAACAACGGTTCTTATAAAGCCTCTTGGCTGTATTCTTCCCCACCGCAGGGCTTCGCTTACCCTTTCCCCCCCACACTCAGTCAGAGCCTTAGCGCCTTGACGTCTTGTCGGCAATAAGCTGAGGGGTGGGCAATTTTTCTTGGGAGCCCGGTGAAGTCCCGGCCCCAGCACCTAGTTGCACTCATTTTGGAAAAACCATAAAATCTACGTAACATCCCCATAACCTTGAAGTAACCTTGCCATCAACTTGATGTAACCTTGCCATAACCTCTGCGCAAGCGCCAAAGCCTACAGTGTAGAACCGCTAAGAGGGCCATTAATATTTATTTGGCTGCATTCAAAGCCTAAAGCACCGTCTTTTTTAAAATTAATTAAACTTAAATTTTGTAAATTCTATTATTATATTCTATTTGATTTAACGACCTTTCGTTCCCCCCTTATATAATTATGTTACATTAGTCAAAGAAAAATGAAAAGAAAAATAAGTTTGTGAAAAAAAAGAACAACAAAGAGAAAAAATTTGAACTATAACATGCAGTCGGCCAAAGCCAACAGGGAACCATTATTATTATATTCCACAGCTTCTTCAAACCCCCAGCGAAAGTCCTTTCAGCGCGGGAGTACTGTAAGCATACATAAGTACATGCATACCAAACTGTGAGTGATGAAAGATCAATTTTTTTGTCTTCCCCTTTGGTGCGTTCTCCCGCTAGACGAACCGACCTGCGCATAAGAGCTTATGCACAAGCGCCAGAGCTTTTGTTGCTTTTGCTGCTATTGTAACTTGTGCATGCAGTTTCCTACATGGAGAAACTAAAACGAAAACTACACTAGCCAACAAAAAACAATTCTTTTTTGTTTTCCTTCTTTTTTGTTTAAGACCTTCTTACAGATGCGTTTCATTATTATATTTAGTCCCATTCATTTATATTCCGTATTCAATATTCGTATCTTAATTTAATGTTACATTTCACCTATTATATAAATACATACATTTACCTCTTCCTTGATATATTTTTATAATTTTCTTTCCTGGAAGATTGGAAGATCAACATAAGTTGTTTCAATAATTAGTGTAAAATAAATAGTTTTGGATGTGTTTTGCGATGTTGAATATATTTAGCTATAAGCGTTAATATGAACTCCTGCTGAGTGCGCCTTACTTGAGGGGGTCATGCATCGTGTAGGGAACGTAGGCAGAGGTATTGCTGGATAGACTTTTTATACGGGATCGCCGTATAACTTTATGGGATTATAGCGATAATGGAAGGGATGGCATTCGTGGCCACGTTTCCATCTTGCACCACAAAATAAAAGTCTGAATGCTAGGAGTTTCTTTTCATTAGTGTTTTAATATCTTTATGTATATAGACGAGCGGATAGAGCAGCGGATCCTTACCTTAACCCCTCATCTCCCGACTGATAACAATACCGGAACAAGCGCGTGCACGCGTGCACGCCAGCTCAATGACGTTGCATACTTCAATTAAATGGTACAACTAACAATTATTGCATAACACCCGGAAAGGTTCATGCTGGTAGTAATTAGATTACATATGGGCAATCGGTTGGGGCGGAAAGTACGGGCTGGTCTGGAGGGAACTGAAAAATCGATTTGTCCCAAAGAGTTTGGGAGTCCACAATCCCGAGAATGCGCTTATGAATGAATACCACCCCATTGTAAATTCTGCATTGCAGCGTAAAGAGGGTAGGTCCAGTAGTTTTAGCCTTGATAGGTATGGTGGAAGGAGTCTGTCAGAGTCCCAGTTTAGAATTCAAAGAATTCTCCTTGTATTGTGGACTCCACACACAAGAACAATACTCCAAGATCGGGCGAAAAAAGGAGACGTACAGTATTTTAGTTATATACGGATCGCCAAAGTCTTTTGACCAACGCTTAATAAATGCAAGGACTCTCTTAGCTATTAAAACATAGCTTGTGATACCTTCCATAACGTCTTCATATTGTCTTTGAATGAACAAGCAATTGTGCTAAGACTCCAATGTGTCAGTAAACATAGGAAACTAAAAGCAGCCAACAAGTACAAGGACTTGTACAGTCTACAGTCGACGGATAGCAGCCTCATTCTCAACACAAAAAGGGGATCAAGCGAAATAAATATTGGACATGTGATGGAATGAAACCTGTTTCATTGGGTAGAGTTTTATTGAAATTAAAGCAAACAAAAGGTGGATTATCCCAGAGGTGACTTTCTTTGGCCACAAACAAAAGTTTTGTTATTTCTTGTTTTGGTTTTGTCTTTGGTTTGGGTTGAATCTTGAGGGTTCGGGGAGGAGTCTATGTGGTCCGGACTGCCCTCCCCCTCTCAGCTTATAATCAAGGCGGATCGTCTCCCACGACTTGGGCACACCTGCGGATCTGTGTCTGCATAAGAAATTACTTTCTTTTGGTCTTCCTCGTTTTGTCAACCGATGCGAGTCTTTGGCTATTAATATTTTGCATTTATTTAGATTCAGCGATGACAATGGAAAATATTAGACGATTATTCAAATTTAAATACGATGTTGGCGACCAAACTGGAAGCTGCTGGCGGCTGGAACTGGGCCCGAGTTAGATAACAGCGGGCTGTGACGCCTCTGCAATGCATCTTCGGATATGGATCCGTGATTTGCCAACCACTAACGAGACTTTCAAAGGTTACATATTCGCTGCCGCCTGGCCGGGGCGACAATAGATTCGATAATTTTATAGCAGTGCCCAAATATTTGTCTCTTGTTTGTTGTCTACCAAGTTGGAGTCTTATAAAAACATTGCTATCGTGCAGCCAGGGCATCAGTCGACCTCTGCAGTTCAGACAGTTCGAAGTGAAAAAAATGAGACAGTTTGCTGTTCTATTGGTAAGTGATCGAACACCTCGAACATCTCGAACAGCTGCCCATTCTCACGCTCATCGTTCCTCTCGTTTCCTTTGCAGTGTCTAGCGGTTCTTGCTGCAGCCGCCCCCCAAGGCTACAAGTACCAGCCTCAGGGATCTGCGATTTCCATCGGCAATCTGCGTCCGCAGACGCCCGTGTCCGCCACAGGAATATACTCAGCCCCGGCAGGCCCTGCCCTGGGTCAGATCTCCGTCCAGCAGCCACCGATCCAAACAGTGCAGACTAGTGCTCCCGTTCCTGTGTCCCAGCCGCAGGTTCACCAGACAGTGATCAGCTCGCTGCCACAGCAGACCGTGTTCAATACCGTGCAACAGCCACAGCAGCAGCAGCAGCAGCAGCAGCAGCAGCAGATCGTCTACCAGCAGCCCCAACAGTTGCAGCAGGTCCAACAGATCCAGCACCAGCAGCAGCCCCAGCAGATCCAGCAGATACAGCAGATCCCACAGATTCAGCATCAACCCCAACAGATCGTGCAGACACAGTACGTTCAGCGTCCCGCTATCGTCACCAAGGACATTTACATTCACTCGGCCCCCGATGAGACCGAGGAGATCCGCCAGGACGAGCCACAGCTCGACAGCCTGCCCATTCGCAAGAACTATCGCATTGTGTTCATCAAGGCGCCGTCCCAGAATCTAAAGTACACAGCCGCAGCTCTGAAGCGCGCCCAGTCAAGCAACGAGGAGAAAACCGTCATCTATGTGCTGTCCAAGAAGCCCGATCTCACTGAGATCCAGCAGCAGCTGCAGGTCACGCAGACAGAGTCCAAGGTGCACAAGCCCGAGGTCTACTTCATCAAGTACAAGACCCAGGAGGAGGCACAGCGTGCACAGCAGGAGATTCAGGCTCAATACGATGCTTTGGGTGGCGCAACCCATATCTCGGACGAAGGCGTTGCCCCCATCACCACCGTCTCTGGTGGCTCCCTCAACCTGGGCCACATCTTGTCCCAGGAGCAGGGGCCCAGCATTGTGCAGCAGCAGCAGCACCAGCAGCAGCACCATATCCAGACCATCGTTCAGCAGCAGCAGCAGCAGCAGCAGCAGCAGCAGCAGCCCATCCATCAGCAGAACTCCTTTGTGCAGCAGACCTCCTCCTTTGCATCCAGCGTGCCGCAAAGGAAGTATGCCCCGGCGAAGAGCTTCAAATAAGCAGAGCATTCCATTTTACTCAACAGTCGCCCCATTCTAGCTTATTCTAATTTATTGTAAACGCGATTTGTCGAAGAAAAAGTAAAGCAAAATATTAAAAATCATAGAAAACATAGTAAACATAGAAAGCCATTGAGAAACTCTGGGACCAATCCATGTTGGTGTCATTAAGCTGCTTAGCTTATGTAATGTTGGATTTTTCTTTCTCCTCTGGGCAAAATGCTCTGGGCCCTGTGGTGTTTGATGTCATTTGGTGTTTGATATTTTGTAGCTGCATCGATAATCAAGATTTAATTTCGCTCTTTCGACATTATGTAAGACAAATCATATGCTAATTAATGCGACCGGTTTCTCTTGCTGCTCGCTGCTCGCTGCTCTTGGCCGTTGCCCATTGATCATTCGACTAATGGATGTGGTAATGTGATTCCATATATAACCATTTCGATCTCATCTTTTGACACATTTTTGTGAGCCTATAGGGAGGCCGATTCATTGCACAATCTCCAAATGCAATAATAGCAATATAGTGTCGAAATATTTCCATATATGGGTGTTGTCGTTGCGTTTGACAGAATAATATGTATTGATCTTAATATGTAAATCATTGGGATACTTATAAGTATGACAGTCAGCTTAAATTACGTTTTGAGTATGGACATTCCTAGGCGCGCAGATGGGCTGGCAAATACCTGTTGGGCACGACCCCCGTTAGCCCCCCGATAGGTGCACCGCTGGCACGCTGACCATCCAAAACTCCAATCACCGACGTGACGGGCGCCACTCCTTCGTCCGACACCTGCGAAGTTCCACCTAGCTGGTCGTACTGAGCTGTAATAAAGAGAAGAGTCATCAGTGAGCAGTGTGTCGCTCTTTGCTGCATCGGTCACTGCCGCTAGAAGACCTTGGGCTCAAACATGCAAAAGACCAGCTCGATGCATATTTATTAGCCACTCAAGAGCGGATGGTGCGGTGTGGGTGTGGGTGCTGCCTACCTTGGATGGTACGCTGCGCATGCGCAGCTTCCTCCTGGGTCTTGTACTTGATGAAAAAGACCTCCGGCTTGCTGGGCTGCTTGGGCGCGACTTCCTCCAGGGCGGTCTGCAGATCCAGTGGATCGGGCTTCTTGGTCAGCACATAGATGATGGTCTTCTCCTCCACTGGAGCCTGCTGTACTCGCAAAGCAGCTTTGCTGACACTCTGCGTTGGCGCCTTAATGAACACGATGCGGTAGTGCTTGCGTGGAGGCGCGATCGGCAGTGTAGGCTGTGGATAATGCTCCTCGGAGTCCTCTGCTGGCGGCACATGAACATAGATATCCTTAGAGACAAGATGCTGCTGCTGCTGCTGCTGCTGCTGGTACTTTTGCTGATGGGGCTGCTGGTTGTACGCAAAGTTTCCATTCAGCTGCGACTGCTGTGGCAGAACTGACTGCTGCTGCTGCTGCTGCTGGTAGAGTGGAGCCTGGTTCTGCTGGTAGCCTCCAGACAACACCTGATGCACTCTGGGGGTCTGCAGCGCCTGCTGGAGGATGTTCTGCTCTGCGATGGTGGCGAACTGGGGAATGGCGGGCAACTGCAGCAGACCAGAGCCGGACTGTTGGACTTGCTGTTGTTGTTGCGCTTGGTAGTTGTATCCTTGGGGCACGGCCACTGCCAGGCCCAAAAAACAGGAGAACTACAAAAATGGAAGGCATAAATAACTCTCTGTAGGAAGCAACGGCAGTGGACTTGCTTACAATGAAGACACGCATTTTTCCGGTGATGAAGTTGAAGATGAATATAGATGTCTCGGCTTGGGTATCTATCACCTGGACGCTTGGCAATCACCGTTCAACTAAATGCTAATCACTGTCCGCCCAGACTTATAAGCCCCAGACTCGAAAGTGTCGCTCACGAAATGTGTTGCCGATGCGACGAAGAGTTTAAATGAAACTGAAACTGAACCTGAACCCAAACCCACAAATGCGGCTAAACCACACGAAGATGAAGACTACGATGAAGACGAAGAGCGTCTTTTGAGAAACTGGCTTGCGTTTTCAAACAACCTTGAGATACCGTTGACTATTGTGACCAGTTACCGAAAAGCCCCACGAAACACTCTCCAACTCCGCAAAGCCCTGCGTCATCTTTTGGCTCTGACTTGGACTTGGATACAAAAGAGTCATCTCGCCGGAAATCATATACTCGAGTGTCCATACACAAAAGACTCTGTTTGGGCTCAGACATTTTTGCCAGCTTTCATCGTTTTCGCTATTTGCCCGTATACCCACATGTGATGATTGACGAACCATTGGGATTAACAATTTTCAATGGTCACTGCATAAATCACAAGATAATTCCATCTGCAATGGCGTCAACTTGAACAGCTTCGGGGCCTTTGCTTTGGTTTCCGATGACCCAATTGTCGAGGATCACGGAGCATTTTGCTCGGCTTGCAGATTTAATTGGACCAAAATGGTTGCATAATTGGGGGCGACGGGGACTATATGGTATGGACCATGACTATGACTATGACTATGACTATGATGTGTGTTGCCTTTTTGCAGTCAACAATTAAGTTAATTTTTGGCAAGCGGTCTCGCTGCCAGTCGCAACTCCAAGTCCGAATGGAAGTCAATCATTGGCTATGACGATGTGGGTCACATTTTCTGCAGGCACAGCGTGGCAAGATGAATGATGATTATGCTTTGATGTATGGCTGCAGATTAATAAAAGCCCAAATGGTATCGGGGGGTCAAGATGAAACACAATCCCTTCAAATGACCGCGTGGCGTGTGTCTCTATGCGTCCCCTTTTTATCTTTCCCCATCCACTCACCTACTACTCGTACAATTCATCTAAAAAGCGATTGCGTAAGGGCTTACGTTGGTCTTATGTTGGGAGGGGGCGTACTGTGCGGTACGCAAATTGTGGGCATACCCGACTCCTGTTCTCCCCACTGCTCGTATGTACGAGCATTTTTTTCACCGTCATTGGCTGGGGGCATTATGCAAGGGGGGGCATGTATTAACACTGTCTGGATCTGTAGCATAAACTTTGAATCCGAGACACAAGTACATATGTACATACATACTTACTTTTTTGTTTATTTATTTTGTTTTTTCGAAGCACATCAATTTCTCTTTCGTCCCCCTTCGTGAGAGGGAAATTAATATGGTCACATATGCAAATTAAATAATTAAAATATTATACAAATTCAAAAGCAAAATCATAATATTAAATTGGCAAAGGCATTACCACTGACCACCCAATGGTGTGTGGCTGAGTGTGAAAATTAATTTTTGTTGCCTTACAAATCAATTCTTCAGTTTAGTTTAATAGTTTTTAAATTTTATTTTTATAATTTCAAAATCACGTTGTTTGCATGTATTAACATACACACACATTCACTCCAATCGATTTGAAACAACAACTTTCGAGCCACACTCAATACCAATCCACCCACCCCTTTGTGTTGAGAGCGAGAGCCAAAGCGCAAAGCTTTCTCCATTATCTTTTGGTTTGGACATCGAATAACAAGCGGAGCATGGACAAAGCTTTATGTTTACTGAAAGCTTGCCAACAAAACCCCATTGGCTCCATTCCATTCAACAATTCCAGCCTGATAATGCTTCAAGATGCTGCCATATTAAATCGAACAATTAGACCATTCTGAGGTGCATTTCATTGAACTCTATGTACCCATGGTTGTAATAAACAGTAGATGCCTTCTGTTCGTATCAGCAGTGGGATATCAAACAGTCCGATGAGAACTGGGGGCATGTAGACTTACAATGTATTTATGTTCAAAAAATTGGACAACTTCATGGATTTGCTCTCTGGATCGTGCGAACAGGACTATCAAGAAACCCCTGAAAGTTTGCAGAATAATCGGTTCTTGCTGTAAATTAAAGAGAGAGAAAATAAAATTGGTGACGCTCACCCATTATCGCTTGAAATCGCTCGAAATGTCTAAGGGTAGTTTGTGGCGGGAAATTGACTATAAGATTCAATTCCCTGTTGGTGCATTTGGAGCATCTAAAATGAAAGTATGTATGAATTATTGTTTGAATATCATAACCATAAAAGCCCCTGTTATGAATACTGAATATGAATACATCTGTATGCGTACATACATATGTATGTACATCAAGTGCAAAATGGTCGTTGAAAAGACGAGCAACATCAATTGGCCGCTTTTCATTGAAATATTTCCGAGAACTTGTTAGCTGTTAGCCGAAATACACGTACGGACGGGTACACATTTTCGGGTTTCACAATGGGTTGTCGTGTCATGTCAGGTGGCTTAAGGCCAGGTCCAGCTGCAAGCCCATCACCCGATTCGATAGCTGTGACTGCTTCGATTGCGTCTGATGAAGAGTGAGAGAGCCCCTCGAGCGGGAGACCCCTGGCTCTCCCTTATCCCTTTTGTCCATTCGTGTAAACGGCTCATTACACAAACCGCAAAGTGCTCAGTGGACCCAGCAGGGCTGGCCTCTATATGAGTTTGAACAAAAACGTTTCAAGAAACAATCAAACGGGGTATTTTATGTTCAAGAAAGTTGGGGCCAGCCGCTAGATATGATAAATGGACCGCGTTGCAGCTGATGAAGAAACGATCGCCAAGAAAAAAAAACAAGCAAACAAGTATTCAACTCGGCGGGTCATTAATTAAACCTTACAATGCTCAGCGCATCGTCTGGAGCCGAGGATAGCCCAAATGTTGAGGGCCGCTTCAAAGTGGCCGCAACGCACGGGTCAGGAAACCGCGAATCATGATTGACTCATCTCAGCTCATCTCTCCTCTCCTCGTCTCGTCTCGTCTCGTCTGTGGTGGGTGAGCGTTACAGTTTCTAGCTTGGGCTTCATGCCGTACCAAAATTGATTAAATATTTGTGTGCAATTTCACTTTTAATAACTTTAATCGATGCGCTGTGCAGCAGTTGCCAAAACAGCCAGAGGTTGTTCAAAGTTGCGGCTAGCAGCGTAATGACACCGGACAGCCTCTCGTCGCGTGGGCATATAGGGGGGTGAAGGGAGGTATGGAGTCATAGAGGGATCGGGGCTAACAATTAAGCTCTCCAACAAAGAGATGGCCAGGGGAACCACGCTAATTGGACATGCATCTGTGTGTATTGCCAGCAACTACAAGCAAGTCTCGCCATTTAATGAGGGATCCGACTAGAGACGCGCCGCGAAGGTAAATGGCAAAGAAGAAGAGCCCCATGGAAGTTGGAAGTTGAAAGATGGGAGAAAAGCGAACTAAGACAAATACAATGAACATGCAACAAATTGACGCTGTGTGTGCTCTTTTTGGCAGCTTTGGCCCGTACCCCGACACCAAGAGCAACTCTTTCTGGGTCTCTGCCTCTGAATCTTTGCTGAACTTCACCTATTACGTGCAAGTCGTCGAGTGCCGGCTTCGGAGCCGTAAATTGCGGGTGATGTATAAAAGCCGAGCGAACAGCACACAAGTCATACAGTTCACAGCGAACAACTAAGGAAGTTATACATTCATCCTCCTAGCCCCACTAAACCAGCTCAACCAAGCCCAGAAATGCGTGGATTCATTGTAAGGCGGCAGACTGTGGCAGGACTGCGGCTAATTAAAGGACTAAACCCGACTTCTTCTCTTCTTCTTCTTCTTCTTCTTCTCTTTACCTAGGTCTTGTGCCTCTCCGCCATGGCGCTGGCCGCGCCTCAAGGCTACAACTACAATCCTGCCCCATCCGGCTTTGGCGGAGTCAGCACCGCCAGTGGCGGGTCGGCCTTCTTCCAGGGCAGTGCGCAGGCAGCTCCCGTGCAGCAGCAGACTTTTTTCCAGCAGCCAGCTGTGCAGCAGGTCCAGCAGGTGCAACAGGTGCAACAGGTGCAGCACCAGCACCTCCAGCAGCAGCAGCAGCAGGCTATCGTGTCCAAGCGCTTCTACATCCATTCAGCTCCAGAGGAGGCTGAGGACTACAAGGAGCGTCACATCACCGTGGGCGTGCCCAAGCGCAACTACAACGTTGTGTTCATCAAGTCGCCGCAGCGCAACAACAAGAAAACCATCAAGATCAGCCCAGCCTCCAATGAGGAGAAGACCGTCATCTATGTTCTGAGCAAGAAGGGCGAGAGCGACGTCCAGGCCGAGGTGGTGGAGCAGGCCAGCTCCACCAGCAAGCCAGAGGTCTTCTTCATCAAGTACAAGACCCAGGAGGAGGCGGCCCATGCGCAGCAGCAGATCCAGGCCCAATACGACGCCTTGGGAGGCAGCAGCCAGCTGACCGACGAAGGTGTGGCCCCCGTGACCTCCGTCATAGGCGCCTTGGGCGGAAACGATGGACATGTCGAGGCTGGCGGTCTTGGCGGCACTGGAGGCGGCCAGATCATCTCCTCTGGCTCCGCTGGCCCATCGCACACAGGCAATGCCTATCTGCCGCCCAATTTCTAAACAGTTGAGCTGAGCAGGAAATTTCAAATCAAACTCCAAGCTACTAAAAAAATCGTTGTTAATAATAAACTGAAATCGTTGTTGAATTTAGCCGTTGACTTTCAATGGAAAAGCTAACTTGTCTTGCAAAGTCTCATCGCACGACCAAATCGAATCCATAGATGTATGAAATCCATTGCGAGATTACCACGAATTCGTCTATGCAAAGTCATTAGGCTGATTGAGATCATTGATAGCAGATTTTAGTAAAATTCCGTGGAAGACATGGAACAATTTATTCACTTTTCAACTCTCTTTAATGAACCCCACAGTAAGGATCATTGGGTTGACTGTTCGTTTACTTTTTTCCCGCGTACATCAAGTGTGAAATATAAATATACTTCTAGTAGATTGTGAAACTTAATCTGCTTGTACCAGACGAGCTACAGTATCCCTAATTCGACAGAGTCACATTTAGTTTGTGGCTTCAAGTAAGAATATAAAGACAAGGCACCCTTCAACGGACCAATTTTTCAATCAAAAGGAATTTGTGTCACAATTATCATGTCAACATGTCATCGATATGGCGGCAATTATGGTTATTAGTTCAATGCTAGGGGAGTCGTTGGCAAAACAAATAATTAACTAATAATTCATAAGCATGCGGTAATTAAAATATTCAAGCGAGTATATATAACAAGTGAGAGTATAACGGGTGGAGACATTGATAGGCATGGCTCATACGAGAATATTTAAACTGCAGGAATACTGCCTGAGAGCGATGGGGCACAGCCAGGAGCCGGATAGCTCCGTCGGTGGGGCTTTGAGCCTGAAGCACGTTGTGTCTCTGCTGTTTGCAGCATCAGCGCAGTACCCCCTGATCCACAATGTGGTGTACCACCGCAACGACATGGAGCTGGCCACGGCAGGACTGAGTGTGCTCCTCACCAATCTGCTGACCCTCTTCAAGATAGCAACTTTCCTCGTGTACAAGCAGGACTTTTGGCGGATGATCTGGAGCTTTAGGCGAATGCATCAGCAATGTAAGTTCGATGTGACGTTAATTTATGCACAATATGCACAATGCCCAATGCTAATTACTATAATCTGCAAAACTTTTGACAGCAAGCGGGCGGAATGCTGGAGACGGTCGCGCATACGTGGCCGAGGCAAACAAGGTTGCCTCCCTGCTGGGCCGCGCATACTGCTTCTCCTGCGCCGCCACAGGACTCTATTTCATGGTGTCGCCCATTCTGAAGGTTATTGCCAACAGCTGGCTTGGCACAACATATGTAAGGGAGCTGCCAATGCCCTTGAGGTGGGTGCCACTCTGTGGAAGCGATTCTCTAATTTAATCACGTCATCTGCCAACTTTCTTCCGGCAGGCTCCCATTCAACTATGTGGATAGTCCCGGATACGAAATCGGATTCGTGTACATTCTGCTCGTAACCATCGTCGTTGTAACCTACGCCTCTGCCGTCGATGGCCTGTTCATCTCGTTCGCCATTAACCTGCGAGCCCACTTCCAGACCTTGCAACGCGACATAAAAGACACGGACTTTGCTCTGCCCGAGCAGGAGATGCAGGAGGCCCTGAAGGCCGTGGTGAACTACCATGTGCAGCTCTTGGCCCTCTCCAAGCGGCTACGTGTGATGTACATGCCAATTGTGTTTGGGCAGTTCTTCATAACTTCGCTGCAGGTCGGCGTAATCATATACCAGCTGGTGGCGGTGAGCAGAGTCGTTAGCGTGCCACCTGAGAACAATTCTTTCCAATGAGGTTGTCTACTTACAGAACATGGACTCGGTTATGGCCCTCCTGGTGTACCTGTCATTTTTGGGCTCCATCATGCTGCAACTATTCATATATTGCTATGGCGGAGAAATCATAAAAGTCGAGGTACAACCTTCCGTTGCTTTTTTCCGTAGTACTATTGTTTTAATGGTCCTTTCTGCATTCCAGAGTCATCGGGTCGATGTGTCCGTCCAACTCTCCAATTGGTATCAGGCCAGCCCGAAGCTACGGAGATCCTTGACATTCATCATACAGCGAGCCCAGCGAGATTTGCTCATCAAGGCTGGCTTCTACGAGGCTTCTCTGGGGAACTTCCTTGCGGTATTGAATTTGAAGACCTTAATTCGAAGCTATCAGAGTCCATTGGTTCCTCTTACAGATATGTCGGGCTGCCTTATCGTTTATAACTCTGATCAAATCGATTGAGTAAATACCACTCGAATGGGAACCAAGAAGCTAAGGTGTGCAAACTTAGTCACCTTACGAAAATAACAACCTTTATTACAATTTTTTAATTATACTAGGTACTCATAGAGTAAATAGGGTATATTGTATTTGTGTGAATAACGGTTGTATGTAACGCACAGAAGGAAACGTTTCCGACCCCATAAAGTATATATATTCTTGATAAGCATCAATATACGAGTCTATAGATCCATGTCTGGCTGTCCGTCTGTCCGTCCGTCCGTCTTGTTTGTCGGCTAGTTCTCAGAGACTATAAGAGCTAGAGCCACCAAACTTTGGCTCCGGACTGCTGTATGCTCACACTGAAACCAGTGTTTTTCAACAATTAGCCCCGCCCCTTCCGCCTCCGCAAAAGGCCGAAAACCTCCCAAACCTACAGTTTTGAAGATAAAAGAAAACTAAAAACGCCATTCTGTAGGGAATGACCATATCTATGTATATCTATATCTATATCTATCACCAAATTGGGATCCGATTGGATCATTATTATAGCCACAATGAAGAAATTAAGTTCCAGTGGCTAAGCCCACCCTGTCCCGCAGCTTTTGTGGTTCTTTTCATATTCTCTCATTCACACTTTGCTTCTGCTTCGCTCGGCCTCTGCCGTCCTTCTGCCTTTGCCACTGCCAACTTTTAACCCACTTTTAACCCCTTTTATATTTGTTTTTTTTTGTGTGCGGGCGCTGCCTCTGCCTCTGCCTCTGCCGCGAGTCTGCAGGATGTGGGTGCCGGGTATAAGAGTTGTGACGCGTAAGAAGCGTCTCACACGTCCCTTCTCGTTTTAAATTATAAAGAAACATAATTAGATTTTCTACTGAAATTTGTTGTTGCCATTTCGGTCAATATCTTGACTGAAACTAGGACGCGTAGACCAAACCCAACGAAGCAGATTTGTCAGCACATCATAAGCATTGTAAGGTGACTTATTTCGCAAACCTTATTGCTGTTGATATTAATTTATAAAATATTCAGCACACACATTTTTTGATTTCCCAGCCCGATATTTATTCGTAAAATGAATCAATGCCCCCTCCGTACATACATATGTATGCGTCCATGTGTACATTTGTATGTATGTCTAGAATCCCGCCTTCTTCGTTCCTGCATTGTTCTCGCTCTCTATATTTCTTTCGCCTTTAGTTAGCAGCAGCCCAAGCTGCTCTAACGTTCTCCTGCCTTCATCCAACCTCGAGAGCGAGAGAGGAGGGCAAAGCTGTTCTGCATAAGGGCACAGTCACTACGGCCCGTCGGCTCTGCATCTGCCTTGAGCTATGACGATAGCTATTAATTTTCATAGCGTTCGTATAACTGTACAGGCTATGGCTTATAAAAAAATGGTAGGTACATTTACCTTTGAAGAGAACCCCCTCGACATATTCTTTAAATTAAAAATCTACAGCTTTTTAAAACGCTTAATAGCTTTGCAGTACCCAACCTTATTCCCAATATCCTTACGTATAAATGAATATTTATAGATACTATAGAATGAGATGCACAATCTTAAATTGCAAAGCCAATGCACACAATATGCATGCAATACGAATACATAAATAAATATACATAAATAAATATATATGCAAAATCTCTTATCGGCTCTTGTCGTTTGTAAAATTTTTAGTAGGCACAGTAAATGAGACTACAACGCTTATAATGTTATGTAAACGGACTCCTAAGAGGAATATAAAGAGCAGCTTGTCAGTTCAGTTCCACATTTGAGTAGCAGTCCAGCAGTGCAGCATTACCGATGACCAACAGTGGGATAACTGCGACGAAGATGTCGAATGTGGCACTAACTGAATTTGAGTATTTGCAGATACCCTTACTCTAGCACTGCTGCAGTTGCAAGTGGGCGCAGATGTGGCATTGAACGTACGTAGAGCAGCGGAGGGCATTGAACGGCTGAAGGCGGAGAATCCGACGCTTCAGCTGGCCATTCTGCCGGAGAGTTTCAACGCTCCGTACGGCGTGAAGCACTTTGCCAAGTACGCCGAGTCGATACCAGATGGGGCCACCTGCCAAGCGCTGTCGCGCCTCGCCCAGAAGCTAGCCATCTACATAATTGGGGGCAGCATCGTGGAGCGCGAGGCGGAAAGACTGTACAACACCTGCACCGTATGGGCGCCCAACGGGAGCCTCATCGGGAGACATCGCAAGGTAAGCCCTCGTAGGTGGGTCATCCGAGTCCATTTGCTGACATCCTGCCAGATTCATCTATTTACCATGCACATTGTGGCCGCTCACGGAGGGGGTGTGCAGTTCGATGAAGGGGCTGCCCTGACGGCTGGCTCAGAGCTGACGGTGGTGAAGATTGGCCAGCACAAGGTCGGCATTGGCATCTGCCATGACAAACGCTTCGAAGAACTGGCTCGGATCTACCGCAATATGGGTAGGTCTCAAGTGCGTCTTCCAGTGTTGACTTGATACACGATGATGCGTTTCGCTCAAGGTTGCTCCATGCTGGTCTATCCCTCGGCCTTCTGTATCTGCCAGGGGCCGATGCATTGGGAGCTACTGCAGCGGGCCAGGGCCACGGACAATCAACTCTTCGTGGTCACCTGTTCGCCCGCCAGGGACAACATGTCGGGATATGTGGCCTACGGCCACTCGATGATCGTCGACCCCTGGGCCCGAGTCCAGCGCGAGGCTGGTGAGGGATGCGAGTTCATTGTAGAGAGAATCGGTGAGTTCGGTTTGCTCCCTACATGCCGAAGGCCTAACACAGCAAAGCACTTTCCCTCCCGCAGACTTTGACATAGTTGAGCAAGTTCGTCGTCAAATTCCCATTTACCAGCAACGGCGCACCGATGTGTATGCTAAGGCGAAACCCAAGGCAGACCCTTAAAGCTACGAATTTAAATGATTAATAAAGAACAATTAATAGCAGCGGGAGAGCAGTTCACTGATACGACTTGACATGCTTATCGCAAAACAGAAACTCAAACTGAAGCATACAAAATTATAAAAACAAATACTCGAAATATTTCATTTCGAATGAAAGATACCCGCCATGAAGTCAGTGCGGATCTAGAGGGTACACTCGGGGTAGCCTCGTAATCTGCAATTACTGGGTGCTCATATGCTCTAGGTTGAGTAATGGACGTGGCGCGGATAGGCTGCATCAGTCCAGAGTTCACTCTCAGTGCTTTCGAGTACGCGATCGAGGAACAACGCAGAGCCGGAAAAATCAGCTAATAGCGGGAAGAATGAAGTCGGGAGCGGGAGCGACGTTTGCCCTACTTTTCTGTGTTTGGTCGGGAACAGCGCAGGCGCAGGTTGCCTATGTGCGACACATGTCAGAGCTGCGGATCAAGGAGCTCAATGATCTTGCCATTCGCATAGGGGACTCGATTAACCCGGAGATATACGCCTGCGACAGCTACTACGACTACGTGTGCAGTCGTAATCGACCACTCTTCTCGATCATGGGTAGGTACAGAACAGGAGGGTTAAGCACAGATCCTATACACATATGTATTTGTGCATTGTCCGCAGGTCACATGCCACAGACAAGTGAGCTCATGCAGCTGATGACGCAGCTGCAGAACGATCCCGAGCAGTTTGAGGCGAAGCAGAAGCTCATGGACTTCTTCATATCTTGCAACACTCTGCGCTCGGTAGAGGACTGCTATCGCGAGACGTTTGAGTTCTTCAAGCCGCTGTTTGGATTCATAATAACCAAGAACCTGGTGGAGTCCAGCAGCCACGAGCTGCGCGATTTTCTGGACGTGTTGGACCGCTTCGTGGCCAGGTCAAAGGAAATCTTTCGCTCGGACTCGCATCCCATTCTTAGCAAATTGGCCACGTACAAGGAGAAGTTCCGCACACCCGCGATATACTTCCATTCTGGGGACTTGAACCGGGAGTACAGGGCTCTGCGCGTCTACCGCGAGAGTTACGAGCACAACATCCGAAATCTGGAGCAGCACCGCAAGAGGAACTCCACCTACGAGCTGGGCGTGCAGCGAACCATGCTGGACTGGAGCCTCTATCTGTTCCAGAGCAGCAACAAGCCGATGTCCTATTTCTACCCCACCTTTACCGTCCACCTTTACATGACCCTATTCAACAGCACCGAGCGACAGCGAGACTTTACGCGATTCCGCGAAGAGGTGGAGTGCCTCAAGCTGCCGCAGTTCGTCAACGTCCTGGACGAGGCCCGAATGCTGGCTGTCATCTACCTGAAGAGCTTCCGCTACGCGTGGCACGACTACAGCGACTGGATAATTTCCCGAACGACGCACCGCGAGATTTACGACCACGAGGACACAATCCTCAAGAAGTACCACCTGAACAACAAGCGCCTCTTCTTCACCCTCTACGCACAGAACTTCTGCGAGTTTGGCAAGAACCTCGCAGAGTCCCTCTTCTACTTGGGTCTCAAGCAAAACGAAGACTTCATCAATAGCTACTCGTGCGGCCATCAGACACAATCCTCCAGCTGTGTCTGACTTCGCTGTAACGAAACTGATTATTGTGAGAAAACACTTGGCTCTTGCCTAACTAAATATATTACAACTCTACATATAGTGGGTCTTAAAGCTCCCTCTCTCTCTCTCTCTCTGTCTGTCTCTCTCTGTCTCGCGCTCATTACAAAGTTCTTCCTTTGCTTCTGCTGGCACTATTCGCGGAAATCCTTTCTTGCAGCTTGTTCGAGTGGCACCGCTGCTGCGGTCGCGGCTGCCTTTGCCAGCCTAAACTTTTGCACCTTGTCAAAGTAATCCCGTGCCTCCTGCCTGCGGTAAAGTTTCGCCAAGTCGCTGCAGGATTTGCCGACACCGTCCACAGCCGCCAGGTCTGCGCCGTGGGTAACCAGGAGTTTGATGAGCTCCAGGCCCGCGTCCATAACCACTGCAACCGAAAACAAGATTAAATTCCATTTGAAACAGTCAAGCAGTCCCCCTGCTCCCCGCCTACCCCCACGCATTAGCAGAGTCCAGCCACAGGCATCCCGAGCCTCAATGTCGGCGCCCGCCTCCAGGGCGAATCTCACCATTTCCATCTGATTGGCGTCAACGGCGCAGTGGGTGGGCGTCATGCCGTTGCAGTCCGTCGCCTCCAACCGCGCCTTCTTGTTCAGCAGGATGCGCGCCGATGGCAGGTGTCCGTGGAAAAATGCTAACTGCAATGGAACGGGGCTTTCAATAGTTCCATCAACATGCAACATGCAACATGCAACACTCCTCAGACAACACTACCCACATGGAGCGGAGTCCGTCCGTTTCTCGGGTTGCCCAGATGCACGCTGCAGCCGGCCGAGAGGAGCACATCTATGATGCACATCTCGCCCTGCACAATGGCATTGGCCAGCGGCAGAAAGCCATTTGGGGCTGGGTACTCTATCAGGCTCGGTCGACGGCGCAACATGCGCTTCACCAGGAACTGCTGCCCCTTTCGAATGGCACGGTTCAGGCAGTTGGTGGTCGGCAGCGCCGCCTCAGTGCAGCCCTAAAAATGAAATAAATACATCAATAAGTTAACCTACTGACTGTGACTAGTCCCGGAGTTGTGTCGTGCACTCGGAGAAGCAACAGAAAGCGTAACTAAAGTGTTTCCGGAATCGACGATTGTTCTGGGGCTCTTCCTTACGATTACATCCGGCGAGATGGCTAGAGTCGCGTAGCAGCGGCCATCCGCAGAGAGGTTCAGCGCTCTTATGCGCAGTCGGTGGCCAAAGTTCTCCTCCAGATTGGGTATCTCGATGGGAGAGCTGCTACTCCAGTGCACCTGCTGCCAGCCGTGGCGCCTGTTGTACCTCTCGACGCTGTACACCAATGCGCCTGAGATTGGCGTCCAATGCAGTGTCACGCTGTGTATCGTCTGTCGCACAATTTGCGGCTCAAAGCCAGCCCATCGCTGTTCACCGGTGGATTCAATCGATTCCGCTGGGCGGCAGCTGGCCATCGGATTTGCTCCCTGCTGGTTCTCAAAAATTGTATCGCTCTGCTGCTGCGGGTGTTTGTAGTTGAATTGGGTCTCGGACATGATTCAAGCCGTTTATACGCATTTAGCCAATTTGGCAGCTAAGCCCCGCGTCTCTTCTATGTACGTCCATGGCAATGACAGAGAGAACAGCCAACAGCCGAAAGCCATGGCAACGGGGCACTGGTTACGAAAACTCCTTACCTTGGGCAATGGGGGAATGGATTTGGGATTTTTGTGAAATCAATAAGTGGGTGCAATGTCGCAGGTTGGGAGTTGGGGCAGTTGATTGCTGATTGCCTGATCGATGCCCGTTCGCCCTGTCCGTGGCAGACGCCTCTTTTTGTTTGCCTCCGATGTGCTGATATTGCCACTGTGGATGAAGTGGTTGTGCTGGTGCGACGGGTGGATGGGTGGGTTGTTCCCTTGGTTACATAGTTTTTGATGTGCTGAAACTGAAACATTTGTGTCCTTGGGTAGGGGTACGGTTGTGGGTGTGGGTGTGGGTGTGGGTGTGGGTTTGACTGTGGTGTGTGTGGCAGCTTACTTACTTAACGAGCCTTTGACATACTCCGTGCGGCAATGACTCCGGAAATTTTTGGTTAGAGACTCGGATATTTATCTGCCAACTCATCGACCGAACGCCACAGGGAAACGGACACCGACCAACAAGATATGAGTATCTCACTCGGAGCAGAAGCAGGAGCATGAGCATGAGCTTGCCCGACATGTCAGGCACAAAGGCGCTGCCCTGCCACATACACATGCAAAAAATTATCATTTGTCAAAATCACAACATGAAACCGTTTTAAATTAAGCCACTCTGCCTGTCACATCCCCACTCCCCCAAGCCCCCATGCCACCACCACTTCGTCTCAACTTACTCGCAAAAGCAGCCTCAACCCGACGGGCTGGGCTTGTGCTTTTGCCGGGCCTTCGAGCTGCCATTGTCTGTGGGAGAAGTGAAGTTTAGTTGTCATCTTTGCGGCGGCTGCTGTTGAACTCTCATTGATTGAAAACGACCGCAAATGAGGGGACGTGGAGCGGGGAGTAAAGTGCCGAGGAGTGGAGAGCGGAACGGGCAAAGCACTTGTCATATCAAAAGGAGTGAGGAAGCCGTTGTGGGGGGACATGGGACATGGTATTCAATATAAATATTTTGTGACAGGGAAAATACAATATGAATATCTTTCTGTGGTGGGCAATTCAAAATACGAAAAACGTTTGCGTCCTGAGATAAAACATCCGCTTTAAAACGTCACAGCTTTTATACCCGGTACTCGGTCAGTATATAACCATGTACATACATACATATGCATTATGTACCTTAGGTATGTGTGCTGGGTTTTGCCAATTGCGATCCCTAGACAAAACACCAAAGCGAGCAAGGGTGAATTCTCGTCACTGCGAATTCCAAACACGAGAACAAACGCAAAGAGAAAACGAAGGAGACTGAATTGAGAGCGAGAGCGGACCACCGATCGGCGAGAGAGGGCCGAGCGAATTTCTACCCAACCTCCGACGTAAAATGTTGTGTGCGAAATCAAATTCTTGTACCACCATACCATATCCAAACACTTATTAACCTTGACTTATAATCAATAAACATAAAATCTCACATGTTTGGATGTATGTACATACATACCTTATGCATTTTTTGTTAATATTGTGGTCTTACATTTTACATAATTTCTACAGCTGTCATCTACAGCATTTTCTCCAGCTCCTATGGACTCTAAGTACTAGATGCTACTCAGGACGAACGCAGCCATTGACGCCGCTATTGATACTGATCAAAAATATATACATATATGTATGTATCTATGTATGTAGTTCATAGGGTCGGAAACGTTTCTTTTTGTGGGTTACATTTTTCAACCACAAATACAATAGAATCTATTGACTTTTCGATTCCCGGGTATAACCAGCTATGTACAAAGGACATCCCCCAAAGGTTTGGGTGGCAAGTGAAATATAGAATATTTACATGAGGTAGAGGTAATCATTTCATAAGGCATTTTACGATTATTATTCGGATTATTTTACATGTCGACTTGAATGGCAATCATTTGATATTTTATCTGAGAAGTTCAAGGCAACCGACTGACCGACTTGATCTGGCTGGACTTGTGGTGTATTCCTGACAGAAGTCGAGTAAAGTTTTTTCATTTGTATTGAGACACAAACATTGTGCCCAGCAAACACCTGATGATGGCGTGGGACACTTTCTGTTCAATTGTCCCCCAAGGGCATCTCCGTTTCGGTGCTTGTCTCACCAAATAGACTACTTTGTCTTGCTGTCTACGTTGCGGAAATCTCCAGGCGAATGGGTCTCCCGGCAGTCATTAGGATCCAAATAAGCTGGAAACGGCTGCCATGCGCCAAACGCGCCCAATTTGCTGCCGCCTGCTAAACATTGGAAGGAAGAGGTGGAGAAGAACGGAAGGCAGTCCCAAAAATAATCATAACAAAACCAATAGACGATGCGAAGCGCCTCAACAACGCCCAGGCTGGCTGCCAGATAGGCAGAGCGTGAGATGGCGGAGCAGCCAAACAGGTGGCATAAAGCGAAATGGGTTTGATTTTAATCAAAATAATGGGCTCCGGCACCGCACGATGACGCGTAAGGCCTAATTAAATAATTTATATGTATATGTTCATTACGCATACGCCCTGTGCACGCACACACCCACAGGAATTTAAGAGCTTCCCCACTCCCAAACGAATGTGCAGCAAGGCTCGAGTGGCAGCAGCAGCAACAGGGCCTACCTCATCAGCGCCCCGCTTACACTCGATATCATACGGCTGGTGCGTGAGGCTTACAAGCGGAACAGCCCCATAAAAGGCGGAGCACATGGAGCCAGAAATTAGCGAACCCAACGCCTGTCGCCGGTTCCTGTACATCAGGCATATCCGTGCGAGCATCCACCCGTACTCGGCGTATGAAGCTATTTGCTTATCGGACCCCGGAGCCCCGCCATAACTTCCAGGAGTATGTGAGGGCTGAGGCAGAGACCCGCATCCAGCAGATATACTCACAACAACACTTACGTACGTCCACACTTGCAGCTACATGGCAGGGAAAAGTTTGTTATTAGCTGGCTATTTGGCTGCAAGCTTTTGGCCAGCAAGCTTTATATTTCTAGGCTTGGGTTTGGGGGGAGAAGTCGGCTGTCAAAACTGACAGAAGCGGGCCCAAATCTTGCTCTCTGCGTCTCCGTCTCTCCGCTTGTCTCTCTCTCTCTCTCTCTCTCTCTCTCTCTCTCTCTCTTTCTCTGTCCGTCTATGTATATGTGCTTCTCTGGTCTCGTGGTACTTGAAATACTCTCTCTCTCTCTCTTGCCTGAATGTTATTGCCACAAAATGTACACTGGCTAACAGATTGGCATTTCGCTGTACGTTTTCGGCAGTTTCGTGTAGTTTTTCACCAGGAAAAGCACCAGAGCAGAGTCAGAGGCAACAGCAGAGACATTTTTCGGTATGTATGCCTCGTGGCTGTCCGAACTTTCCGAACTGTCCGAATCAGTGTGACGTTGTTGTAGATCCGCTCGCATAGTGCCTGGCAGGGAATTGTACGAAATACGAATATTTGTAGTTATACGGTGCCTTCGACGGTTGTAGGTAAGCCCACTGACGCGTCGTCCCGCCAGCAGTTGGAGGTGAAAATTTCTAATCACTCTTTCCTGGTGCTATCAGAGAACAAAAATAAAAAGAAAGAAAATGTTTCCCCGAGTGCTGTTTCGCGTACGCCCGTCGGTTTTCCTTAGCCACAATATACAATGTGCCCAAGCCCATACTTGTACCCATTCCCCCTCTTCCAACTCCATTCCATTCCCGTACTGCCGCACTCCGTGTATTACCCCAGAGACATCAATGCCGTGGTGGCCAGGACGTGACGTTCATCTTAAGCAGGGAGCGTCCGTCAGCTCCGCGGGAGCGGGAGCGGGAGCTGGAGCGGGAGGAATAAGCAATTTGTGAAGGAAAAAGTTAAATCGCGCAGCGCAGCGAGCACTGACGAGAAATATAATTGATTGGTATATAATCCAGTTCCAGTTTCCTCGCAGAGAGCAACAAAAGCTAGACTTATCCACACATACATACATACATAAATACATAAATATATACTATTGTACATATGTATGTATACATACATGTACATGAAGACAAAGCTCCTGCGAGCTGGGATGAAACTATAATTAATTGAGTGGAAAACAATAGAATCAGTCCTGCAGGCAGTGCTGCAAGGATTGCAAGGGGATGGCTGGATTTGTATCAAACTAATTAGAAACCTACGAAGCTGCTTATTGAGATCGCTCCAAGGCAATTGATGCACTTGTCACGGCTACATGCCGACCCCTGGACCACCGGGCGGACGTGGCCAGAACTTAGCAATTTCCTTCTTTCAAGCTGTGCGCTTCCTCCGCTTTCCGCTCTGAACAACTTGACGATGTCTGCCAGAGTACAAAGTTCCATATGCAAACAGACTATAAAGACAGCTGAAAAACGAACAAAGCCAAAGACGATGTCAGTGGTTGTGGATGTATGTATGTATGTGTATGTGACATTTTGGATGTGGAGTGGGACTGATTATGATGATTATGATGATGATGATGGTCGTCCACAACTCGTTAGCATATGCCCCGTATGGGAGAGCAGCAGGGAAAACAAAGCGATAACAGGGAAGGACAGGCAGCATATTATCAGAGCGCTTTTGGCTTTTGCGGACAAACTACGAGCGACACGGACCGACCCGAGCGACAGCGAGAGCCGAAACGCGAATCGAATCGAATCGAATCGAATCAATATCGTGTCTCCTGTGGCCCAGGGCGCAGGCGCCAGCGCACAGATGTGGGCAACGCTGTATTTCAAAGTCAAAAAGTCAAGAGAGTGGGAGAGCAAGAGAGATTGAGTTTGAGATTGGGGAAATGGGCAAACGCGAGTGGGGGCTGGGAGCGGATGAAAAAATTATGTAATAGACAAAAAGTAGATTCAGATAAATATATTATTAGCCGAAGAGAAAGGCAAAACGGCAGAAAGGCAGAAAGGCCACTACATAAACGCAAGCATGGAAGGCATCGACAACAGCCCCAAAAGCACAGATGCGCTCTGAGCGCTTTACCTTTACACTAAACGAGTGTGAGCGAAATTTGCGTACATTTTCCTTGGGCCAGAGCAGGGCGACGAATGCCTCTCTCTCTCCCACTCGAGAAGAGGAACGAAAAGCACTCAGGGCCATATCAGACTCAGAGCAAAAGCTTCGCTCTTGCGTGTTGAGTGTTGAGTGCTTTCGGCTCGATTATTGGATTTTAGGGAGGAAGAGGGGAACGAAACTGGCGCTGGCGCCGACTTAGCAGCCTGCGCCACAGCAGCCTACAGCTGGTCGCCGCTCTGGCTATAGCTGTGGCTCTGGTTCTGGCGCCGCACGAGTCGAGTTTTCCATGTAGGGAACATGACAGTGTGCTGCAGAAGAGTGCGAACATAGCATGAAGTAAGAAGCGCCGAATAAAACATAGCCACGGAAAGTGGAAAACTAAAAGTATTCAGAAAGCACACACAGACAAATGTGCGCTCGTTTGTGACTGTATGAGTGTGAATGTGTGCACAAGTGCATTACATCCTGGTACATTATGTAAATACGAATATATGTGTACACATACATATACATACATACATAAAGGCTCAGCAGGCTTAACAATACAAAAAAAAACATAAAACGCACATCGGTAGAAAATTGCGAGCAGCCTCCACAATCACAGATCACCGTGGCCCCCCTGCCCACATTTGCATCGCCCATCGTTCCGACAGACGAAATGGAAAACTAATTCAATTAGAAGCAATAAATTCTTTCGAGCTAATTCAATTACGCTATAAGTTGACTGTGGGAAGACGAGCTTTATGTAATAATCAGTGTCAAAAGTCTGCGCGAGCGAGCGCAACATCTTTCGGGCCTCTGGCACACACCCCACTGGCACTCTGTTCCCAAAAAATGAATATAAAAAAAAATTGCATTGGATCGAATTTGTTTGCCGTGCGTGTTACGTAAAAATGTTGTTTTCCTCCGGCATCAGCCCTCGGCTGGCACGCCACCTCGCCCCCAATGGGCACTTACGTGCACGCTCTCATAAAAGAAACCCTAAAGAAAGAAAAATTGATAAAAACAACAAAGCCAGCGACAACGACGTCACAGTAAAGCCACCAACACTGCGCCTCGGGATAGCCCCGTATATAGCCCGAATATTGTGCGGGGTGGTGGGTGTTGGGTGATGGGTGTGGGAAGACGTGTGTGTCCACTATTTTCCAATTAGATGATACCGCGTGACCTGTCACCCATTTTTCTCTTCTCTTTGCCTTGCAGAAACCCCATCTGTCTCAAGCTGACTCTTCTCTGTGGACTTCTTTGAAACAAACACACACTTAAGCGCCAACGATTTCCAAACTCTGCTCCTTCTGCCACCTCCAACAGCAACAGCAGCATCCACGGCCATCCATTGCACACACAAGAATCTCCGGCAATCTCAAAGGAATCTCAAACTGAACTAAAGTCAGGTAAGTGAGTGAGTGAGTGGCTGCCCGCACGCCTCTATTCTTTTTCCAACTTCCCAAAATTGTCCAAAGTATGCGCAAAGTATGCTCCAAACTTATACGCGCCTTACTTCAAATGTTTGCGCAAACTTTTGAACATTTTCACGCGCTAAGTGGCCGACGGACGCGCGCCTAATGCTGCAAAAGTGCAACCTCAGCATACAATCTGCCAAGTTCCCAAGGAGATCTGCGATTTCACTTGGACTCGATGCCGTTTGCCCTCAGCTGGCCCAGTTGCCAGCCGACAAAGCCAAAGCAAATAGGTTTGTGCCAACTCTGCGCATACTTGATATTCTGCTGAAGCAGCAAAGGTAGCAAAGGTAGGGGTGGCGAGGCGTATACTAGATATTTTCTGACCCTTTTACAACCAGGACTGAGTCAAGCGGTGGAATACTCGTAGAACACAAGTCGAACACAGCTTATTTGCGTGTTTATTGGCTCTGACTGTGGCTTTGGCTTTGGCTTTGCCTCTGGCTCCGACTCTCATAGCCGTATCAAAAAACTTCAAACGTAATTGGATAGCCATCCGGTCGGGGCTGTTTATTTGTTGAGGCAAAAGGAAACGAAACGGGCTCTGTTGTTGCTGGGGCCACACCTTGAGCCACCTGCCCATAAAATTCTAAGCACGAATGCCATAAATTTTAGCTTCTATTTACATACATTTACACACTGACAGTGCGTCCAACCCTCAACCCCTTCCCCCTACCAATTTTCCGTTCCCTGGGAAGCTAGAGATTAAAGTGAATTTTCAAAACTGCAATAGCTCTGGCCAAACAATTCAGACTTTGCCTGACTGACTGCTGGCCACAGGGCCCCGAGCTGGAAATGCCATGCAGCCCCAGCTTAATTCATTAGCTCGAACACGAGGCAGCAGGGATACTGCCTCGGATCGGGACCGGGATCCGGACCGGGCCAACTGCCAGTCGTCCAGCATCCGCTATCTGGCCTCCACCCGCTGTCGAACGCTTATTATGTCAAACTAATTTCGTTGCTCGTTTGCTGGTGTTGTTTTAATTTGCGCTGCTAGCCAGAAAGCACTCTGCCTGCTTCCTTCCAGCTTAAGTTCGTTAGCCCAATTTGCGCAAATATTAATACATGGTTGCAAAGACACAGACCCAGACAGCAACAGGACCAACAGCAGCTGGATGCTTTTCTCAAATTTGAAGCTGGATGCGAGGCGAAAGCTGATGCTACCCCGCCAGCGGCGTTAACAAAATTGAAAATTTTTGGGAGGCACTGAGCCCACATTCATTACGGCATTATTGTGCTAGAGAAACCAAGGTCTGGGATATTAGATTTCCCCGAATTAAGTACAGCATCAGGGGGCTCGCCGACAGCTTTTGATGGACATGATTTGGCATCAACTGAGTCTCCAACAGAAACCGAGACATAGACACAGAATTAAAAAAATGGGGAAAAAGAGAGAGATTTCAAAGGAAACGTCCACGACGGGGCCGCAAAGGCATCCTACCAACGACATTTAAGCTAAGCGGCTTAAAGTATCAGGCCCGGGCCAGGTGACAGGCCAGCTTGGCGGTTCGTCGGCGGTGGCCATGGCCATGGCCCCGCCTTAGCTCGTCCTGTCACATCACAATTTAATTTGCTCTTTTCTCTTTGCTGCCTTACAGACGAAGAGGCCAGAGCGGACCACTCACCAGCGACCTGCAGGAGTCTCCGGCAGGAACAGGACAGGACAGAACAGGACCTCATCAAGCCACGCCTGTAAAGCGACAGCCCCAAGATGGCGGCATTCATAGCAAAGCAAATGGTTGGAAACCAATTAAGTGCCGTTAAAGGTAAGTCAGGCGAAAACGCGCGCGCAGATACTCGCTCGTACACCCGAGCGGCGGGGGCGGAAGGTTTTATTTTTGGCACCCGATCAATATAGCCGTACCCTTCCCCATGGGATTTCTGGGAGTGGAATGTATACATAATTCATGTTCAAGCTGCTGCGCAGCAGCACAACAAATTACCACACATGAGCGGGAAAGTGGCCAACGCTTTTAGATACACATCCTGCTCTCCACTCCCCACTCTCCACTCTCCACTCTCCGGTGAGGCATTAGGTAATGTCATTTGGTCCCATTGTTGTTGCTTTTGCTGTTGCTGCTGCCTTCGAGTCTGCTGTTTAATCAGCGTCTGTGCAATCGCTCGGAAAATCATTGAATGCTTTCAAAAAGGGGGCCAGCTGGAGGACGAGGATGTGGCAAGGATATTCAAGCTAAACTGCTTATCAACCCGCGCACATGGGAGCACAGCCGGGGCCTGAACGGAGCCCGAACGTAGCATTTACATAGAGCAGCCCTCTGTCCCAGCCACAAGGTCCCTTTGTTACCATCGCATCGCATCGCATCGCATTCTATTCCATAAGAAGAGCCGTTCAATTTGCAAGCCCCGATGTTGCTCCTACGCCATTACGCGCCTGTGGCTGCAGCCGGTTGGACCGGGTGCACATTACCGACTCCCCTTATCGAGCACACAGATTCTGCACGAATGCGCCGGCAAGTGGTTTCAACAAATTGATACACTTAATTGTAAAGATTGATGTTGGATTTTCTGCATCACTTTCCTTTCTCTTTCTTTGTCGCTTTCGCTTTCCCTTTTCCCTTTACCTTTTCCCCTTACTCGAGTGGGCTCAATCATTTGCAACTGCCCCTTCGCGCTCCTTTAGTCGAGCTGTCAGCTGCGACTCTGGTCGAGATTGCGGCTAATGCGGCCCCGACCAAGCCCGACCAAGCCCGACCAAGCCCGACCATTGGGCTGTCAGAGCTGGCAGTGATGTGGAATGGCAGTTGGCAAGTTCGTGGAACACGGAAACGCTATTAGCATGGGCGTAAAGTGCGAAAAACCAAATCAATTCGGTTACATATCGAAATACGTACATACTTGTACATATGTATATGTATATTTATATGTATATATATGTAGGATTGAACGGATACTCGTACGTGTGCCAATTACCGAGATACTTGTACTAAGTTGCAGATATCCGTATCCGTGGCGACTACCTTCGACGCTGTGCGGCGCTCAATGGTGCAGCAAGCAGCCACTTAAAGTTCCCCATAAAACTGCGGAAGAGTGATGAAAGCGAAATAAAATATACCCCATAAAAGCCATATTTAAGGAAGCCTCCATCGCTATTAGTTCCTTCGTCCTCGTCTAGTTGCATGTTGTATGGCGACTAGAGGGCAAACGGGTTTCAGTTCCCTACGCTTGGCTCACATGAGGAAACATCTTTTCTGGTTTTCAGTTTGATGTAGCGAGTGTGGTATGGAGGGACTAATGCGTTTCCATTGTCAACGACTGCTCTGGCTATCAGACAATTTATTGGAGCTTGACCCGACTTAGCCTCTATTACTATTGCCTGTCTTACATAAGGATAATTTATGGATTTGTTCTATCCGTGACCAGATTTGTTGGGCCAGCTCTAGCCGGGCCCACTCCCCACGATCCACCGTCAAAGGGGTGAGCTAGGGGGAGGAGGGTGCTATCCGTTAAAGCATTGCCTAAGCGACACAAATTTTCATACATACTTACATGCATGCATACATGTAAAATGGGTGTAACAATCGTCTTTCCTTAAAACACATATGTACCTGACAACTACTTATACTCTTTCCAAATCAATAAATTCCATGTCTCCACTTTGATTAATAACATTCTAAATTTTATTACATTTTCAGGTAAGCGTTCGAAAGTGAATCTCAAATAAGTGAATCCTACCAAACAAATAATGTTACGTAAGTTGCTATCGCTGCTGAGACCCGCCACTTAACCCACCCACCTACCCACTTAACATAACGATCCAAAAGTTTTGAAAGAGTTTTGATGACATATGTACATACATTAATTTATTAATATGCATATGTATAATTCAATAATATGTACTACTAGTCTGAATCATTGTATTGGATGGCACAACCCGTTTAGTTTACAATTTACAATTTACAATTTACAATTCACGCTTATGTTTCAGTTTTGAATGGACGCTCGGTTTGGTTTCGGTTGATTGGCAGTAGCATGAATACATGATTGAAATTTGGCGAATATTCCTAGTAGTACTTATGTGTGTATAGTACAAATAGAGCCGTTCAAGATTGAAACTCTGAGGAAGGTTTTCAATGCGAAACGAGTCTCGATATATTTTTGACCCAAGCTTAGCATTGCACAACACAAATTGCCAAGTATAGAATGTTTTCAAATAATCTACGCAAATACCGAGTAATCCCCATATGCATATGCACTCTCCTGTTCATACCCCCACACCATTGCCATTCCCCTTAACCCCCGAGGCTCTAGTCTTCAATCTCAAGGCATCAGTGCCCTCATTCCACCTTCCGCAATGCCAACTTTGGATCCCGTTCCTCCCGTCCGTTTGCCTGTTCGCCCGTCCATTCCACCCATGTACCACTCTATGAAATTCCCAAAAAACTACGTATTTATATGCAGTTATCGTAATTTATGTATGATAAGTACCTTCACAGATCATATGACGTTAATCCCTTGCCAGCATAAGAACCCCCTCTTCGAGGCACTAACGGAAAAGAAAAGAAAAGGAAAAGAATACAATATATTTGAACGCTCCTGCAATGCCTCCACAGCCGAACTTTACCTCATTGTAAAACACACTAACACGAGAGCTTGACAAACACTCCCAAAACCAGCCCAGCCCCTAAACCCAGTCCAAGCACCAAGAACGACTCCCAAGCACTGCAATTCTACCCCAAGCCACTCCACTCCAGTACACCTTTCTCTCCGTCAATCCCCGACACAATCATGCAACAACAGCAACAATGAGGAACACCATGAACAACAAAAGCCAGCAATGAGCCCAGCTGCCATCGCCCCGATACAAAAAAAAAAAGAAAACCATACAGAAAACACAATTCAATTTCTTCTATTACACTTTCTTCCTGCCTACCAGAACTCGTCTCTCTTTACGCTCTTTATTTCGAACTCGACCATTGCCATGACTGCCACACCCATATCCCCATGCACCCACCCATACCCCATACCCCATACCCCATACCCGACACCCCATACCCATCTGAAATATAAAGCGGAAATTGAAATCAAAGGAGAGGAGAGACGGGCTGCTTGGCCATCCAGGATCTATCCAACAATTCCTTATTGGGTGCCTCCTCCACGAGTCCCACACAGTCATAGTCATAACATCACACAATACTCCTATTAAACAGCTCCTCAACAACGTTTCTCTACTTATTTAGCTTCTTCTATGATTATGATATGTACGGCTCACCCACTCGTACCATTAACCCCACATTTAACTAACTATTCTCCTACTTATAATACTTACTTTACACACACAATTGTCGCAACTTGCAACTCGCAGTCCATAAGCGTAGCAACTAATCCAAACAGAGAGCGGAATATTAATGAAACTTTACCTTTACTTTCCCGACCACACGCTACACAGATGCTGCAGGCGGTAATTTCTCAACCTTTCGTATTTTTGCATTTTACTTGTACTCGTACTCGCTTGCATTTCTTGTATGACTTGATATGATGGTGGTGCTAACGCTGATGCCATCGCACCTTTCAGCATCCAACATAAATATTCCATAAATCCCACAATGTACCCGAACCAATACAAATTAGTAGAATCTCTAATTCGATCGACATCAATCGCTGAAATTCCAAACCAGAATCCGTTTGAACTTCAGCCTCATGATAAGCATCCGGCGGCAATTGGGAAGTTTTGCTTAATTTACGCCCAAAAAATCGAAAAATCTTCAGGCTTTTAAGTTTTACTCGTAGATACTTGCCGATCATTTTGCCACGCTGCTCCGTTATATATTGGTTTTTGTGTGCCTCCAATACCGATACCCAACAAATGTACATACCCAAACTGAGAGTTTCCTTAGCTCCATCCCATGAAAGCGCTTTCAGCTTTGAGTTTGGTTAATTAAACCGGAATACTTTGAGCAGCGTACGGCAAACTTGTCTCCGATCGAACTCCATTAAGATATGCTTAAAGGCGAGACGCAAATTCAAATGCGAGAAGAAGGAAAATTACTTATAACTTGAACCGCAGCTGGCAAAAGTTTATGGGACAATTATACTATGAACAACTTGAATTTGTTTCTGATTACAACACTCCATAGACATTATACACATACACATCCATCTTTCGATCATCTTTATGCCAACAACAATACCCGACACGATTTCCCTCATGGAACCAAAGCAACTTTTTCAAAAGATATGGGGCTTACAAATGGCCTGATGATGTTTTTCTTTTTCTATGGCAGAACTTGTTGTTTAAAGAAATGTTTAAAACTGGTATTTTTGTGCTCTTCTTTTTTTCACATAACTTAAGTATCGTACATCTGGTTTTAATTTGTCATTCTAAAAAACTGATCACTTTCGAGTTTTCCCAAGTTTTTTAAGTCAAAATTTCAATTTCTTCTTTTTATTTCAAAGGGTTCTACTTTCCATACGGTACACTAAAACAACCACGTGTTTAGGTCTGTCAGAAAAAGTCGGTTTGGTTCCTTGAGAAGAAAAGTGGGATTTTGTCGAGTAGTGGAAACTAAGACCAAAATATAGTTTGATTTTGTAAAAAAAAATACGTTAACTTTAAAACGTTACATTCGAAGTCTTTCTTTCTGCGAAAATTGTTTTGTTAAACTGCTTCTTTATCTACTTCTGCTCTACTTCTACTTTACTATCGTACTACTACTACTACTATCGTACTACTACTGCTATGTACTACCCAAACAATTATGGAACCATACTAACTACAAACCTACTTACATCTTCTACTATTCTACTATAACTACTCTAACTACAACTCAACTACCACCTATATACTACGAATTTACAATGAGGTAAAGTATAAGTATAAAGTATCTCATATTATCTCATTAAAAACACCCTATACCCGCCTGACCCGCGGTATTAAGCAAAGCGACACATGGATACTCGTACGAGTACAAATGTGTTGTATGAAACGAAGGAGAAGGAACAGGAGCCCTACAGCCATAGAGCCCCAACGAATGCGTTTTGATGAGTAAACATTTTTACACATGCAAGGACTGCCACACTCCCCATGCATAGTACTCGAACCACACTGGGCGTCCTCGTCCGAGTCCTTTAAAGCAGGGAAATATTGCTGATATCTGCAAGTTTTCAAATTGTCTTGGCACGTGCGTCACGGCATATGCTAACCACAAGTAGAACGCCCGTAGGTATGCCACACTTTGACACAAGGCGGACACAACTCAAAGAAAACTACGAGTATACTCATACATATGTACACTTCACATGGCATAACAATATCGATCCATAATCTTGCAGATATTGTAAATTTCACCTTGCCGTGCGAAAGGGCTACGCTACCCAATCCCATGTCCCATGTCCCATGTTCCCAGCGGACATATGTGCTTCCCTGGATAGCAATCCGCACAATGGGCTGTAATTCACACACTGCAGTCGTTTCACTCTCGTAACCGTAACATCCCCAGACCCAATACCAATAGCAGTAACACAGGGGACGGGGTGGATGGACTGCGGAGCTCTGCATAAATTATGTATATTAAAAATTCCTCAAATATCCAAGAACAGAACACCGACCGAAATATTTGCATGCAGTTTGCGAATGGGCTCACAGCTGTGTAGCATTTTTGACAGAACATTTTCCAGTTTAACGGCACGAAGTCGCATTCCGAGCATTCCTTGCCTGGCAAAGGGTAGCCGGGGAAATGCTAGCTGTGGTCCGCTACCAGATGAGGCATGCAACTAATTGCTGGCGCTACGAGCACGAGCCGTATGCAACTAGCAACGAGCTGCCAATGAGATTTTCTACTTGTCCGCACTGGCGGAGACAGAGCCGCACTTCATAATTTCAGTACTTGCACACGCCCACTTCCTCTTACTTATGCGCCCTCACAGGCACACACTCCACCCTCCACATGGGGAAGCATCCGTGGGTAGCTCGCACTCGTGCGGGGCGAGTGTGGCCATAAGTGAATATCGGGCTCCTTGAAGCTGTTAAAATGTAATTACGGTGGGGACACGGGCAGTTGCTATTAGCGACTATGACAATGAAAATATTAACGCGGGGCATGTGATGTGAGAGGAATAGGCATTATATAGGTATTAAGCCAACCTCTTTGTGGAAGTCGCACGCACTCTGTTCGTCTAGTCCGCCCACACTTAACCGTCGCGTATTCCTGCTCCTATAAGGCCTATCGCCAGCTTCATGTCATTTGTGCGTTGTGCGTTGTGCGCTGCCGTCTCTTTGACCCAGATGTGTGCAAGATGGTGGCGGCTTCTGCAGAATCCTAGAATACAAAGCTGAGCGGGCTAGGACCGGATTAAGCAAGAAA
The DNA here is from genome assembly GCF_900245975.1 of Drosophila guanche. Classification (NCBI taxonomy): domain Eukaryota; kingdom Metazoa; phylum Arthropoda; class Insecta; order Diptera; family Drosophilidae; genus Drosophila; species Drosophila guanche. The sequence continues at coordinate 522,419 of NW_022995756.1, read as the reverse complement.
ATAATTTGCTGTTCGTGCCTTTTCACCAGCTCCTTACAATGACAGGAGTAAAAAAATGACAGCGTCAGAGAGAGAGAGAGGGGTGGGGCCTGGAGCACTTCGCGCAAATGAGTGAAGCTTCTATGTGCTTCTACACTTCCCATCCCCATCTCTGTCCCCTGTCCATGTACATTTCCTATGTACATGGGAAAGAACGTGCGTAGGTGAGGGACCTCAGCCTCAGCTTCAGCCTTAGCCTTAGCCTTAGCCCCATCCTCAGCCGCAATAAAAATGGAAATGGAACTCTAATGTAGTATTCCTTAGTGTGCGCGTATTAAGTCGAATAAGTGTCACCAGGCAAGCGTCCGTTCCACTTCCACTTGTACAGCCTTAGACCTCATCTCTATCCTCTATCCTCCAGCCACATACACAAGCTACATACATATGTATATTCGGATGGGGACAATTACGGCGGCTCCGCAGATCCTCAGCTCCCAATTCGGGTTCGGCCACGTTCCATTATCATCATCATCGGGTTGCGCTGACGTGTTGGTATTCAAAATAGCAGGCCAAGCAATAAAACGCACTCTAAGACTGCTAAAAGCCACGGCTCGTATATCAGACTTATGACTTCGACCAAATACTTGCCGATAAATGTACGGGTGTATGTACAATCGTACATATGTATGTAAATATGTACGTAAATACATATTACAGTCCCCCGTCCCAGCACCACATAGGTATTAAGTACCCTCATTTCACCCATGACACGCAGCGAAGAGTAAAGCTTTTAACGGCAAAAGAGAAAAAAAGTGAAAGGAACGATAGAAAGAAACCCCAAGAACCAACAACCAATTTGTACAGACGGACCGATTTTTCGGGCTGTCAGGAGCATTCCTGATGCAAATTGAAGGCTTGCAGGTCTTAAAGGGCCATCAACAGCGCCCACCAACGGGTTGTCCGATTCCATTAGAAGCCGGAAAAAAATAGCGAAGAAAAATGAGGAATGAAAAATGCAGAACAAAGGGCAGAGTAAAAGGGATGGAAAGGCAGATGCTTGATGCGTAGAGAAGGGATGGAGGAATGGAGGGAGGGAGGGAGCGAGAACATCTTGCTCAAGCGGTGTTAATTATGTTGTCATGATAATTATATTACAATAGGCTTGATTAGTTTTTAATTGAATTGTGCACTCCATTCGGGGCATTTCTCGGATCTGCAACTGGACCGAATTTTAAAGCGTTTCCCCATAAGCTCTCCGCTTTATACATATATACATATATGTATGTATGTACGTACATAAAAATATATTGTGTGTACTACATGTACCACATGTACATAGACTTATAAGTACATACACATGTACATAAATACTCGTAGATACGCACGTTCCGAGCAGACCTTTGTTGCAGCCACAAAAAGGACAGGACAGCACAGACCTGGAAGTGGGCACGAGTTGGCAGTTCAGAGTTCGTAAAGTTCATAAAGCAAATTACGAAAGTCCCATAGAAGCGACACATTTCCTGGGAAAGACCGGGAGCTGGGGTGGGGTGAGTGTGGGTGTAGATGTTGGTGTTGGTCCGGATACGGCACTGAACATAGACCCAGGACCTACAGACGTCCTGGATGTGGACGTGGCCCTCCAGCCATTTGACACCATTTCGGGAAATCAATTTTTATTATAAAATACTTAGACTAATTTATGAAAACAATAAATGCGTCTGCAAATCAAGTCACAGTCACCCCAAAAAGTTCATTCACAAAGCTATTCAGCAAATTGATGACTATAAATTCAATTTAATGTGCGTTGCCTTTTGCACACAAGTGTAGCGGGTAGCGGGGAGTAGCGAAAGAGGAAGGAAAACGAAAAAGGAGAGCGAGAACGAGAACGAAAACCACAGCGAGAGAAAGAGAGCAGAGCAGAGACACCCGACCATAAAGCAACTATATAGTTGCTTTATGCACCCGACAGTGTGGTGCGGTCATCCCCACGACGCAGCAGAGCCTTCGCTTCGCTTCTAGAAGCACTCAAGAGAACAGAATCGAGCGTATAGGTTTTGCGATTGCGCCGAAGTTGACTGAGGAACAACAGCGAAACTGCCGCAGTCGATGGTGCTGCCCGCGTCGACGAGTGGGACAGCAGAAATTAGAGCGAGCGAAAAGCTGTCTAGCTGCTCTCATCGAAACTTCGACTCATGGAATCGAGAGGATCTGCGCCGGCGCCGGCGCTGCGCTTCTCCACGACCAGACCAGAGTCACCCCCTGTGCTTGTGTCATTATGTGGGATGCTCACATCACGACGTGGTCCAGCGCCAGCGACGCGGACCTCGACAGCGACAGAGACTGCGGCTGCGACTTCTGTAACTGGCACGGCAGCAGGACATAAAAAGACAGGCGAGCGCTGCCAGTACTCCTACTCCAAGTTTGCACTCCTGCGGCTGAAGTTCAATCACTCTGACTCCGTCTCTGATTTGACATAAGCGGCTCTGCCCAGAATACATACAGAGCATTGCACCGCGCGCCGCATCGCCCAAAAGTCGGCACCAGTGAAGTTCAGTTTTCACCAGCGGCTATCAGTTCGTGTGCGCTCGTGGCCGCGTTCGCACTTGCACTTCGTGGTGGTCGCCACAATCGATTGGGATAGCCATGGCAACCGTGGGGCCGCTACCACGACGGAGCAGCCGCCGAGAGCGCCGAAAACGACAACGACAACGACAACGACGACGACTTATGCGACGGCAGCATGAGTGTGTTAGAACTGCAGCTCCTGACTGAGGCAGGCGACAGAGTGTGTGTGAGGTCGCCCCGTCGCAGCGTGGACAGTAGTGGCAGCATCGGCCAAGGCAGCGGTTGCACTTGCACTGATTCGTTCGGCCCCGAAATACCAGAAAGCACAGCTACGGGGAGATAGCAGTGGTTGAAGGCGCCCAGAAATCATGAATTTCATTGGTATGACACAATTAAACCTGAGTCTTCATGAATCTGCAGCCCCTGCGGATCCATGGTCCTTGTGCATCTTGATTTCTGTTTATCCGTTTATGAACAACACTGATTCGTCTTCTCTCTGAACCACACTGATACTCAATGCTAATATGTACTACCATGTACTCAACCTCAACCTCAATCTGAACCAACACACACCACGCTACTCGCTACTCTTACCGAATATCTATCCAACGTAAGTCTTTGCCACAACTTTCGTTTATTTTTTCGTTTCCCTTCTATGCCTTACGATAAGCTCATACGTAACCTAACCTAAGTGTAAACATATGCGAAGCTGCCTCTGCCGAGGGAGAGAGAAGAACCAGAGCAGATGGAAAGCAGCTCGGAAAATCAATCGATTCAAAGCAAAGGGGTCGCCGTAGGCAGGCGCGGAACCGTCCGACCATGTGACGGCTTAGTTCCGTGGAGTGCCACATTTTTATCGATTTTATTCCGTGAGCCAGAGAGCAGCCTGAAAAGTTCAAGGTCCGACCGACATCCAGTGCAGCCCCGGTGTCCTTTCCGATTCCTGAGCCTACAGAAGATTGCAGTGCTGGTACTGTCCGGCGAGAGCATCGCCGGAATGGCAATGGAAGGCATCGCCGAATTCGCGTGAGTTCCGCATAACGGCGTGCACCAATTGCCGCTTGCGCTCCTGCTGCAGTGGACCCAGCTCATAGCGACAGTCCACAAGTAGACTTCCGATGAAGTAGAGCCGGATCAGGGACAATTTCATCCGCCCAACACCGAGAAGAGAGTCTATCCGCTCCTGCAGCGGAATCCTCGCAGGCTGCCTGAGCCACTCCTTGAAGCAGCTGAGGGCCTGTCGCTGGGCCAGCAGACCCAGGAGCAGTTCGTTCGGGTTCACCATTGTGGCAGGGACTCCGCTGCAGTTCTGAAACGCGTTGAACCTTCGCTCCGAGTCCGTACTGCGCCAGGCTCCTGGAGTACGGCTGTTGCTTCCCGCTGCCACCAGGCTCCTGGCAAAGTACTCCGCAACCAGCAAGTGGTTCAGCGGAGAGCTCAGATTTTGCTTTCCCAGCAGGGCGTTGACGCTGTCAAATATCTGTGCGTACTGGCGCAACTGCAGGCTCGCCTGGGACGGTTGCCGACGTTTGCGCTGGAAGCGCCGCAGCTTCTCGAGATTTCGGTAAAAGCTGCGCCGTCCCAGCACAATGTCGTGGTAGATGGCGTCCAGGCGTTCGTCTCCGTTAAGGGTTAGGTGCATGATCCGGCCTAGGAACTGTTTAGAGCTCTGCTGAGAGATTTCGTCGACCCACACACTCTTCGCGAGCTGCTCCGTGTAGGCCTTTCCCACCGCCGAATACATCTGGGTGAGCTCCACCCTGTCCGCACTGACTCTCTGCACAACATGGGCATATATGTCTCCGGCGTACGTCTCCGCCAGCTGGTGGCAGTCGGAGTCCACAATATCTGCAAAAAAGGGCCAAGTTTGGCACGGGACTTGACTAACAGCCTTCCTTTCACTCACCCATCAGGTAGTCCGTCCAGATCCAGTTGAGAATACGGTTCATGCTAGTGTTCTGCAGCAGCACGAAGTAGTTGACGAGCCGTGGCAGCTGCTTCACTACGATTGTGTCGGTGGCCTGTGGCGTTTTTCCGCCCAGCAGCTTCCTGAAGTAGCCGTCCCAGTCGAGTCTGGCCAAGGAGGCATTACCGAAAGCACTGCGCTTGAAGTTCCCATAGCTGAACTGCACCTCATCCTCTATATGGTCCGCCTTGACAATTTCCCGGCGGCTGCGCTCCAGGCTGAGCACTTCGAGAGCGGCCACATGAGCCCGACTCTGCTCGATACCAAAGCTCTGAAGAAGCTCGCCAACCCGCTGCTCAAACTTCCTCATGGTGTGCCGTCGGGTGATGTCCGGCCGAAGCACAACCAGCCTCTTGTTGGACTGCATTGTGAGCTCTGCATTGAAGAAGTAGGGTGACCCCATTTCGTGGAAGTGGCCCAGTAGGCCCAGCCAGCTTAGAGTCTGGTTCCTCCGTGCAGTGGCGTTCGGCTTGGTGGTCTCCATCGCAGGCCAGCCTCCGCTCGCCCTGTAGAGTTGCGAGTTCTTCAAGGCATCCGGTCCGCGAGCACTCTCGCATGACTTGAAGAAATTAACAAGCTGCAGCTCCATGTCCATAAGTTGCTCATCGTCGGCCACCTTGAGGAAGGTCTGGAAGCGATCTTTCCCCGTCTGGCTGATATTGGCGCTCTGACTGCAGACATAGCCGTAAAAGTCCTGACACGGCAGCTTGCTGGTGTCCAGATACTGCTCCAGCTTGTACGAGAAGTGCAGTAGGTCGTTCTCAACGCTGGCAAAGCTGTCTGCACAGCTCACGCTCACCGCAGACAGCAGAACAGCCAACACTTTCAGATACATCCTGCACGTGTTGTGTCTCTGGCTACTCGAATCGAAATGCACTCACTGCCACTGCAACTGCCACAAGAGTAGACGACAGACTCTGGCGCTAGTTGCCTTAGAAAAGGTCAGTTTCCCAAAGGTCACAGCTAATTCCGCGTCGCACTTCCGCAAACGAATCGTAATGCCCTGCTGGTCGTGTGTTTTCAGACTGAGGCACTGACCAAATATTGCTGAGGCGCAATCCCAACTAATCGCGTTTCAAATTGTTTACCCTGTCACTGGCAGTGTCACTGATTCTGTGACTTGGAATGGGAATAGGTCTGGGACTGGGACTGGGACTGATAGCGATAACCCGATAGCGAGCCTAGCCCAAAGGCGGACTGTCTAATCAATGTGTCAAAGTGTCAGGCATCGATGCCAGCGAGCTTAAACTGGTCATGGCCGATTTTGAATCAAATCGAATGCTCTTGAACGTTCTCAAATATTCAAAGAAGAAACGCTCCCCAATGGCAGTGCGGAGGGATGTATACTACTATACTACGTACTATATATATATACATATGATATGGCCCTATAAATAGCCATTGTTTTTAACCTTTCTCATCCGTATCCTGTGCTTCGCTTTTAATAGGCGCCGTAGGAGGTGATGGCGGCGATGATGGCGATGACAAGGAAAAGGCAGAGGAGGAGGAGAGGGAGCGTCAGGAGGCCATCCGCGAGGCCGAGGAGCGACGAAAGGAGAAGCACCGGAAAATGGAGGAGGAGCGCGAAAAGATGAGGCAAGACATTCGCGACAAGGTGAGTGTTTGGGGCTGGTGTGATTAGTGATTAGCGATAAGTGCTTACTAATTAGTGATTACTTATTGAGAACTTTGCGATGCTTTGTGTATACGAGTTTTCCTGCAGCAGTTCAAATTGACTCTAGTAGGGAGTCCTTTTATTGAGCGACTCCCTAACGGAGTCAGATTGAATTACAAAGGAACAGACAACAGTGGAACGAAACAAGTGATCAAAAGTGTACCTTCCAATAAATCATGAGCGCACCCAAAGCCAACATGTAATATTTTTTTCTGATCTATCGATAATTTCATTTCTATTTGCCATATATCCAGTACAATATCAAGAAGAAAGAGGAAATCGTTGAGGCTGCACCGCAAGAGGAACCTAATCCTCTGATGAGGAAAAAGAAGACACCTGAGGAACTGGCCGCCGAGGCGGAGCAGGAGGAGCTCGACGATTTCACAAGTAAGTTATTGTTGTTGATTCCGATTCTGGCATAGTGCTACTGGCATCTACATATGTATGTATGTAACGACTGCTAATCCGACTCAGCATCGGCCGTCTTCTGGCGAGTCCCGTGCAGAAAGCTCTCCTTTTGTGTATCTGTAACTGTATTGTATGAGCTCTTCAGTTGTTTTCCTTTTCGTTTACCAACCACTCCACCAAGCGGCTACTCATGTGCCACTTTGCTCAAGACAACACCGAACATGTTTGACCATCAATCAGTAATAATCAACAGCTAAATACTCGTACTCGATCGACCGGCGCTCGTAGTAGCAACTACTTATAGTATGTGTTGTGTGTGTCCTGTGTGTCTCGTATCTAAATGCTAGCGAACTATCCAACTTTAACAACTCTAACTGAACTCTATCTGAATCTAAAACAACTCTACTAACTAATGCTATCCATCTATCTATCACACTCGTATCTGTAATCTGTTTCCTGTGCGTATGATATGTAAGCTCTAATCTCCTAACTCTAACTCTAACTCTAACTCTAACGCTAACTTTAACGCTAACTCTAACTGCAACCTTAACTGTCCAAGATCTAAACTGTAAACTGTAATGCAACGAATGAATCTATGAACTACGTCTAATATTTAAACTTTCTCGTATAACAAGCGTGCACTCCATTTTCTCATTTCCTTTTCATCCGATACTGCGCGTTCAGTTGTAAGTACTCCGTACGTACGCGTATAGTATGCGAGTGGGTCTAGGACTTTCGTGTGTACATATGCATATGCTCGTACTTAGTTTCTTACATATGATTTCCTTTTGTTTTGCGTTCTTATTCATATTGTTGATATCGATATTGGTGTTGGTTGTTCGATTGTGCGGTTGTTCGGTTATTCGGTTATTGTATTCAAATGATACTGGGCCACAACGGAAGTTCTTAATTCGTTGTTAGAAGGCGGCGAAAGCCTCCATGTTGTGTAATAGGTTTCATGTCATTCGATTAATTAGATTAAGGTAAGTGCTTCCATTCGTAAAACAGTATGTTTCCTTTTGTGTGGTAATCTAATTGTAATACGTTTGTATTCATGAACTACTCCCCCACCTCCACCACCAACAACAATTTTCGATTACTCTTGCTCACCTTCGCTCTCTGTCTCTCTGCCACACTCCCTCTCTCTTTCTCTCTCTCTAACTGTGTCTCTGTAAATGAGTTTACCCAGAAGATACTTAAAAAACACTCAGAGAACACTCCTCAACACACAGCCTGACAGCTCCCACACGAATACAATAACCAAAAGTAGATAAATTATTCGGGAAAATGTTAGATATGGTTTCGAGAACTCAGTGGTTATGTTATGAACGAATATTTTGAAGGGTTTATGTATACTAGACAGATGGCAAGGGGTCCCAACAATTAGCTGTAAGATTACGTTTCAACTGATTTCAAACATTTACAATATTATTTAAATACATCAAACTCACAAACTGCACTTTTGATAACTGATAACGCCTTGTATGAAATTCTACTACTCGTACTATATAACTATATAATGTTTCTAAACACTTTAACGACTTGCGTGCATAACTGCATCCTGAAACTGAACACTCGTAAAAAACTAAATCTGAAGCAAACTAATACAAAGCAAACATGATGAACTCAAAGTAAACCCAATTCTGATCTAAAAAGGACAAGAAACAAATACATTACTTTTTCCCTCTCGTTTACTCTTTCCTTTCAATATGTGTACTATATGTATTTTACACCATGGCCCATCGTATGTAAGATATATATAAAGCACGTATACTGCATATGTATGTGTATTTCCTCCGCACTGATCTCCACACATCCCATCCCATCAGCATCTACGAACTCCTATCTATCACTCTTACTCTACCTCTACCTATTACCTATTACCTACTACCTACTATCTGGAGCTGACACTGACTTCTTCTACACACTCGTACTGTGTCTATCTCTGCTGCAGACACGTCAAAACTACAGCTACTCCTGCAACTTTGTTTCGATTCGTATTTGATTATCCTCATTTGACTAGCGAAACACACCCACACCCACACCGAATCCTTAAAATTTGAACGCTCAGCTATGGCTACGGCGACTGTACCTGCCCGTACCCAACATAACATTTACAGCTGCCTACCCATAAAGAAGCGCTACAGTAAAACAGTTACAGTACATAGTACATGCACATACATGAGAATCCATAAATACCAAAAATACATATACATAACAGTTAAGCTGCCTATCATTTGTAGTCTACTCTACAAAATATGCTTATTTATTGCTGTTTCCATACTCAATTTCTTTTACAGAACTGAAAAATCAAATAGAAACGCAAGTAAATGAGCTAAAAACTCAAATAGAGGGAAAATGTGTCATGCAGTGATATGTCAGTCATCATAAAAAGCAAATATAAAAAAACCAATATAATAGAAACACAAGTAACAAGTAACAATTCAAATAACCCCTAACTGATGAAACCCAAATTTATTTAATGCATCCTGACCTTGAATTTGTTAATACTTATGAGATCTGTTGAGTTTAATCATTGGAAACACAGTCGAAACGAATATAACTCCTTAGAAAGCTAACCGGCTAACCGTAACCCGGCAGAAATAAATCGAACACAATCCGATCCGATCCGATCCGATCTACTCTACTGAGTTTTTGGCAAGACCTCCAATGCAGTATACCAAAAATGCTAATGAAATAACAGCTTAACTTAATAACAAAGAAGGAGACATGCGAATGCGAATCAAAATGCGAACAGGACGGTGAACTACTAAGGAATAAACCGAATTATTTCAAACCAATTAACAAATAGTAAACGCCTTTAATAATATATAAATCACTTTGCTTCGATGATAATGTAATATACTCAAGCCCCAATACACAATACATAACCGTTGTTTAGTTGATAATATACAATAAAATAACGAAAGGAAACTAAATGAAACTAACAAAACGGTACGATGTGCTGCAAAACAAAACGAAACTAAAAAAAAAAACATTAAAAAAATACAAAAACATAAAAAATAAATAGAAACATAATATAAGCAAAAAGCTAAGAAAAACCAATTAAGCGAATGGTGCGACAGAAGAGGATGCTGAATAATGTCGAACCGTCGAAATACTTTGCTGAAATCACTTTGGACTTTATTCCATAAATGAGTATGGGAAGATTATGAACTAAATCGGCGCATATGTTGTAATTGCCATTCGAATATATAAGTATATGTATGTATACAAAATATACATACGTGTGTATGATTACATGTTATGTACATTTCCATGAATTTAACCCCAGAAAATTAATCACATTTGCAAACCAATTGACTGCAGAGACGTTGAAATTATTGCTGGTTTTCAAGCTGATCCGATCCGAAATCTGATTTTATCTAATCTGATCGCCTACAACCCAAGAAAATTCAAAATTTTAAAACTGACTTAAGTCAGTTTGGTTTCGAAATTGACAAAAAACAAATCTTCTTTAACAGCTGTTACATTTTGTTTCTTTCCTATACAAAAATACATACCACACTACAATTGAGAGTTTAAAATCTTTCGAGACAGTTACTGATCTCACTGATTGATGCTTCTGAAATGTAAGTAAACCAACTAACTAACTATACCTAAAACTATAATTATACTTATGTACCTTGCCTATACTATGATACATTGAACATTGCCCAACTTGAGTTTCATTTCACATTTGTTTGTATTTACACACTTCCGTGTCGTTATTGGTGATTAGTTATTGGCGACGGCTTCGAGTAATCCGTAGGAAATATTGTATAACAATATAAAAACATAAACAATAAAATATTAGCTGTAGTCTTTTAGACAAGGAGAATAGCTTATAAGAGACGCTAGGCAGTTCGAGAGCATAATGCTGTGATACATTTAGCATACATTTTTCACCGATAAGCGCACACGCCGGCCCACAGGTCGTACCCATACCCCAAACCCAAACGACACGACAGTAGATCAGAAAGCGAACACAAAACAGCAACAGAACAGAAGTAACAGTAACAGAAAAATGCATGCAAATCTAGTAAATAAAAAACAAAGACATATTGCCACAGAATACGATGCCCTTTACAATTCCTGGAACAATAAGCTGTTGATCTATCCGTCGTCCGTTATACCGTCGTATACGGCACACACCTACATAAATACAAATGTGTTTACAAGCCACACTCACCAACACCAAAATTGTACATATACATAAATACATACCTGTTAATGTATTCCAAATAGTTAGACAAATCCTTCTATGGCATAGAATGCAATAATTTTGTGCATGGGTATACGTACATATGTAAATGCATACAAATCGAACCATCCCCAGATCCAGTTCCAGATCTAGTCATTGCACTTGCATTGCCAATAGCAGGTTTCGAAGAAGTGGTGTTCTATGGTAAAGCTAAAGATGAACTTTAATTTACTTTCCATTAGGCTCGTACTGACTTGTGTTATCATCCGTTACATACTCGTATCACTCCCATGCATCGACATCATCAACCGAACATCTGTTTCACATATGTGTGTACATATGTACCCATAATTCCTATCAATGAATATGCACGCTCTAGATGGGTATGGTATCTCTCACAACGATTCTTAGTATACATAGAATGAATATGAATCACATGTGTCATAATAAATCGAGTTAATGGGACAGTTGGAAGGACATTTGTGATCCGGTTGACCGGAGTTAGATTTCCTCTTAATTATCAGTCGAATACATTGCTTATTAGTCGATATATAAGTACATACACCTAAAACTAAATAATATACATACATATAAATGAATAAATGTTTTAATCACACTGCATTCTATATATATAAATATCTCTCTCTCTCTTTCTCTGGTGTCTCTCTCTCTCTCTCTCTTTCTCTTCTTTTGGTTTAAAACACTCTCTTAAATCTTTAATCTGCGCCACTTCTACTCTGCCTAAAATATTTATATCTGAAAAACAACCTGAACAACATTTGCAACAACACGAAACAACAACAACAACTCTACCAAATCTTCACAACTACGACTCGATGGTCCCTCTCAGACATGTACTCTTCTCTCGGTGTTTTATGTATGATATATCATCATCAACAACAACAACAACAAGAACAACAGCACAAGAAAACCACTACAGCCAGTACAAAAACAAGAACAACATCAACATCAACATCAACTACATCTACAGCAAAAGTAACTAACAAAAGTAATGTTATACATCAAATATGTGTACATATATGTATGTTCGAGATGAGCTTCTATAAAAGCCCACAGCACAGCCAAAAACAACAACAACAACAACATAAACATGATGAACATGAACATCAACTTCAACTCAACCTCAATCTCAACTCATGACAGTTTGCTACAAGTTTTTCTTAACATATTTCTGAACGTTGTGAACTTCATTTGTACAATATATATATATGGCTTATCTTTAAAAGCATAAACACACATCAATACCACACATACACATGCAGTTACACATTCATATAAGTACATGAATTCATACTAGTCACATGAATTTAAATAGCAAAAATGGTGTTGTAAACGCTTATTCTACATAGACACATACATACATACATACATACATACATACATACATATGTACAGATCCAACAACAACAATACAAACCAACCAACCACCAACAAGAGATTTACAATGTATGTACAATTCGCATAGAAAGTTACAATATAATGAATATACCAAAAATGCTTAAGATGTATGTTATGTTATGATGAATTATGAACAATTATACAAAGAAAGAAATGCCGAGACCCTATCAGTACGTCTATCAGTAAAAACATCACTCTCAGATTCTTCTTAACCGTTCTTAACTCCATATGTTTCTTGTACACATATCGGCGCGGCAGCAGTATTACGACCATCGTTACCTACGGCCTAAACGCATCTCTCTGTCAATCTAATAAAGCAATCCCTCGTGCCCCCATCGGTCCATACCAAGTTAGGAACGATCGAACTAATGAAAGAATGCCTTAACGTGGCTCACATGACTAGATCATGAGTAGCGAATAGATGAATACAATGACGATGAGATTAAGATGATGATTCTACCAAAGGAAGAGGAATCCACAATTCTTAACTGTTACTTTAACCCACAATTGTACTTGTACTTATACTACTAGAGCTACGATACTACTTAGCTTAGCTGCGTTTCCCTTCCGCATTCCAATCTAGTTTTACTAAATCCGAATCCAGATACTCGTATCTTAGCTCTTATGCTCCTTTCGAACTCGAAACTCTATGCTCTCTATAAAGTAAATACGTATTGAAAATGTTTACTTAGATTCTACAATATCCATTGCGTTATTCTCTCAGATACTTATACGATGTACGATGTTGACGGGCAGTTGAATTGTTTAATATATTGAATAAACGCTAATGAGAAAACCCAAACACAAAGGAGAGGCAACTTGAAACATACAATATTATTCAATCATTATCCAGTTTTTAACGTAATCATAAATGTTTAAAATGTTAAATGGTTCAGCTGATTTTAATTTTGTTCATTTGATTAATATTGTGTTATCGTTAATATTATAGTTATGATAATGTATGTATATGTATATCAGAAAGTTCATTAAAGCAGATAATTATACATTATTATCTATATATGTATATGTATATGTATATGTATATGTATATGTATATGTATATGTATATGTATATGTATATCTATATGTATATGTATATGTATATGTATATCTATATTTATATGTATATGTACATGTATATGTTATGTATATGTATATCTATATGTATATTTATATGTGTAACTTAATAGGGAAATGAATTTAATAGAGAAACAACAGACAAAAAAAAATAAAAAAAATAATAATGTTGAAAAGAATACCATTCAAGTCATTATTAGATGTGAAAGCAGTTCTATACACAAGAAAAGGATAAAAAAAAACACACAACAAAAACCTAAGGAAAGCGTTAATAGTTGAATAATTATATTGTTACTTTGAACATTTAATTCAAACCAAACCAAAGAAGAATAATAAAAACAATATATATATGTATAAATATATATTAAAAAAACACAACAATACATTGGGTTTTAATTCCTAGGCGGTATTACCCCGAAGAACCCCTCGAAACACATCAAGCGACCCGACCCGACCCAACCCAACCCCTATACATGTCCTACTATCTACACCTTGACTTTCTGCCTGCCCGATATCCGATACGTATAGCGATCTTGATTTGGCATGACTGTTAGTCTATATGTTTTTCTATATGTGTGTGCGTGTCTCTATCTACATTTCTCTCTCTCTCTCTCTCTGTACCTGTATCTCTATCTATCTATCTATCTTCCCATCCACCTATCCACCGATCTCGTCTATCTCTGTGTCTGTTTACGTACCACCAAATTTTCCAACTTCCACCTTCCACTTCAGAACCATCCATACATACATATTGTACATGCCTACAGGTACTCCCACGTGTTCGTGTGTCAGATATAGGATATGGTACAATACGTATGTCAACAGGCTGAGGTTCTGGTGCTGCCGTCTGCTGCCTATCTCTATTACGAAACCTACTCTTCTATATTGCTAAGAAAACTGTAAAAAGATTGTGTAATGGAATGTGATACGTTATCAAATATGTATTAAGCAAATGCCATGCAAACAATTCTGCGTCGGCATTAGCCTTTAGATCTACTGGGCCATTCAAGCTGGGCCCATGAGGTAAAGGTGAGTTGCGTGTGTCATCCAGACACCCCCAGGCGCGTCTGCCTTAACCGCGCATCAGAGGACTTCAGTAAGTACTCGTTTGTACAAGCACAGGCATATGTACTTAAGAGTTTCGATTTTGTTAAGCTGTGTAACTTTTTAATGTTGTACGAGTATAACCAACCACTCACTTCGTGGCCTGGGTAAAGGTAGGTTCAGCCAATCAATTCCGTTTCCATTTTTCATCACACCACATTGACAGTCTCAGCCACAGCCACTAACGAAAAAGTTGAAGACCACAGCAGATTGAAAACAAAAGTCCCTTAGGGGTAGGGCACACATACTGAGAGGTTGAAACACTCAAACTCCGTACAAACTCTACTCTTTCATTTATGTTCTGAATTATTCCTTCCCTTCAGTTTTTATTGCAGTTTTACATGTCACCTTTGTAGGCAATTTTACCAAGTTATCAAAGATGTTCATTCCGTTGGTGTTCGTGTTAACTGATTTGTCTTGTTTCTACTTCCAGCCAAGTTGAAGAAACGTCTTAGTGATGCTTTCAAAAGTTGTCCACTGAGAAACTTGTTCTAAACAAGACTCAAAACGAAAAGATGAGAGTCCTGCGATGATGATATGATTCGGTCTCGGTTTCAGATTACACAAACGCATGCATACGGTGCCCGTGAACAGTACAGGTGTACGGGTGTCTCACCGTCTACATATGTTTGTATGTATGCATGTGTGCATGATAGTAAGAAAAACAACCGGCTTCGGCTAGCCGAAGCTCACGTGCTCTTTTAACCCTTCAACGTGCATTGTCTGCCTGCTCTTGTTCGGCCCAGGACATGCCATGGGTGCTATACTAACTTGTGTCTGAACTAGGTTTACCTCGACTACATTCATTTTAAAATGGTAATACATACGTACCCGGGAAGGTGCCCAGCTATACTGCTATATATGACCAGTGTGTTTGCACGTTGGATATCTGATCACATAGTATTAGAACTTGTGAAATCACTTGAATGAAATCACAACGCACAGTGATGCAGTTAGTTCCTTTGTACTCCAACGATAAGCCAAGCTACGTGCATATATAAATATATATTTTAGGGGCGCTCGAAATCCGATTACTCCGTAGGCACAACGATTAGAGGATATCAAATTAACGGTACATCTACTTACCAATCGAATAGACAAAGAAATACATTTAGCAACAAATTGTGAAAAAATCAATGATGAATTAACAACGAGATTAGTTTAGATCAACTAGAATAGCATATTCGCCACATCCCATACCAGACCAGACCAGTCTTTCAACGGTGCAGAGGGCACATTCTCAGAGCATTCGCAGAGCATACATATAGAAGCACTAGCATACATATGTACGAGTACTGTAGATGGTTCTAGTGTTTTCGTTATATGCCAAATAAGATTAATAAGATTTTTCAAAGTACCTGAAATTCCAATGACCCTAGTGGAAGTCTAGTATTAGGTTAAGGTCCTTGAAACGATCTAAAGTATTGCTGAGTTTAGACGATTTCTGATAGACATACATATGTATGTACATGTACTATACAATCTGCTCAATCATTCTTCTATGTATTTGCGTATTTCAACCTATATTTCACGATATCATACGAATAACTACTTAATAAATATGGCATAGTAAAAACCGATCCGACTCGGCTCGCCGATGATTCCATATCTTTTCCAAGAGTATTCGAAAGATGTTGGCGATGTTACCGACATAAGTACCGACATTTGTAAGTCCGATCGGAAGGATATTCGAACTTCATACTTTTTACGGTCCTGTGTCTGTTCAGGCCCAACCACCCTATGAAGGATAGTTGGAAAAGATATCTGCCGTTTTTACAACAATCATTCAATAATACAATCATATCTATACCTTAACGATTTCGTGTCTTAATTTTGAATATTACAAGAGTTTACAAGTTAATGATGAAGGATAAAAGAGATTCAAAAATGTGAAAACACGAACATTCGGATGAAAACGCAAAAACAAAAGCAGCTAGCAGAAGTAATTATAGCCTAAGTATATATAATTTACATACCAAAATGACCGACTGAAATTATTGTTAAACGTTTTATGAACTATACTTGCATATATACATATATTGATATGATCAAGTAAAGAGCAAAGAAAGAAAATAAATAAATAAAGAAATATATATACAAGAAATTCATATGAATATATTAAAGTTTCTATACCTTAATCAACCATAAATTTGCGATTCAATATATACATGCAAAACCTAAATATAAAGGTAGATGAACGAAATCTATTTTTAACGATGCCGCAACGAGCATACCCGAAATGAAATTTAAAAAAATATCGAGTATCTAGGGCCATATACAATTTATGCCAAATCGAACAATAGTTTGAAAAAGGTGCTGATTCAAAAGTAAAAATACTTTCCTGTATAATTTAATTTTATAAAACAAAAATCCAGTTGCGGCAACTAATCCTCTGGTAAAAGTTGAAGCTGAAAGCATCCCAAGAGTCTAAGCAAACCGAATTCTACGGATGGCACCTCTCGTCTATGCTAGAACAATGAACAATTTAGGTACCGAGTAAGGTCTCGGATTTCCTCAAATACATCTTAATAATAGTTATCATCTAGCCAGTTATTGAAGTTCAACTTAGCGTTCGTGTTTATCTAAGGCGACTGGTTCTGTCGAAGAATAAGTACTACCCATTGGCCTCTCTGTACGAGTCCACGTCTACCTACGCGGGCAAGTGCATGGGTTTTGTTCTGAATTGGATTGTATTCCATTGTATTGTATTGCATTGTAATATGTTATATTGTATTTACTGTTGGATCGTATATTAATATAGAATGAGTTAATTTCCAATAAAGAGTTTTTAAATGCATTATGAAACACAACCCTACCCTTTGATTTTGCTTGATTTCCCTGGGGGATTGGTGACAGATACGAGCAGCATGCGAAATTAATGAAGAGAGGGCACCCAGCCCAGCCCACAAACAGGCCTCCCTCCGGCAACGTCTTCCGTTGCTGAATACTTTTATTGGAATTTGGTAAAACTCTTCTCCAACATTTCAGGCTGCTGTCATTTTGCGAGTCCGCATTGTTTAGACACAAAATTCCAAAGTGTTTGGAATTCAGAGACTCTCTGTGCCCTATGACGGTGCGATGCTGTCGGAAACTCTCTCCTCTGTGTCTTGGCATTGTCCCTGTCATTTTCGCTGCAACACAGTCATCACACCTATATCGGCCAAAAGGTCGAGGGTTGGCCATGGAAGATGGAGAATGGAAGTTTGAGAATGGAGAATGGAGCATAGCCTGATATAAGGGCAAGGGATGAGATGGCAAAACTTCCTTGTCGTGGCGCACGTTCAACAAATCAATACAAAAAGTACTTGCGATGCCAGTTGGCATATTTCATTTAATTAAAAAAGTTCATAGCTATTTCGGAACAATTGACATCGTTGACATTTTAATGCTTCGCTACCGCTCGTCACTTGATTTGCCGTTTATAGACTTGGCATCAACATACAGAGCCGTCGCACAGACCGCCTCCCAGAGAGATGAGCCCAGCATGACCCAAAATGCGAAATATTTTTCAGGAATCGTTTTCAGGACTGAAGAGCCAGTCCACCTGGTACGGGTGTGGGAGGACTTATAAATAATGCAGCAAGACCTTTTAATTATACAAACACAGTCGTACCCGCCGACACCCCATAATACACCCAAATATACACAGACACTTTGCAGTCAGCCAAGTGTGAAGCACCGTGTTTATTAGCCCAAAACAACAGCATCGGCATCGGCTTCGGCATCGACATTTGCAGCAGATAGCTCTCCTGAACCTGCTCCTTCCGTGCAGACTCCACTATAATTTAATACATGCCACACACCAGAGGTAACCTGGAGGTAAACCGTAATGAAATGCATTGTCAAATGAAATGGTAAAATTGACGACGTCCACTCTCTCCTCAAGTGGCAAATGGCATTAAATCAGCAAACTAACTGCCACTAAATAAACAGAAACACACGCAGCCACTCAGAGGGATGCCGCCTGGATCTTGAGGGTGCGCTTGGCCATTCGCATCCTTCCAGCTCGATCTAAACTTAAAAGCACTTGTAACAAATTGAAATCATCCATCTTACTTTTCCCATTCATTTGCACTCTCACCCTGACCGTCACCCTAACCCACTCGAGCCCCAGCCAGCTTCCCTTCCCCCCAGCGGTAATTTCTTGACCGCCTGGTCATCCAGCTACTATACGAGTAAGTGCTGCTATTTTGTGGCATTTGGGCGGGGAATACCCTGATGGGTCGACACACATACTTATGTATGTATGTAAGAGTACGTGTATGACTACGTGCATGCTCAAATGCTCACATGAATGGTACATACTCCTGCTCTTACTCACACTACATATGTACATATGTATATGACATTCGTATATTCCGCTCATTACGTTTAGTGATTTCAAGGGTGAAAACCCAGATGACTCAGCGTTGATCTGTCATTTGGAATTCACCCTTTATTTGTGACTGTATAAGCGCAGAAGCAAGTCCAAGATGTAATATGTTTCCTCTTATTTTATTTCAATAACGCTAGTCGACAAGATCCAATTTTTTTCTCCTCAACGAACCAAGCCGACTATTTCTAATAGATTTGGGTCATTCCATTTTTTTAATTAACTATGGTTTGTTTTCTGACAACTTTTTTTTTTCGAATTTTAAAAACCTTTTTGTATACCCGGTACTCGAAGAGTAAATAGGTTATGTTGTACACAGATAAAACAAAGGCCTGAAATTTAAATATTTTCACTTAGATTTTAATATTTATTCAATTGATTTTCTTCTCAGAAATGTTTATTAAATTTGATATTTTTACTCACAATTTTGTATAAATATGAAAGTATTAACATTTTATATATTTCATATTAAAAGTTCAATATGTTTCATATTTAAATTTAATATTTTTCATATTTAATTTAAAAATATTTCATATTTAATTTAAATCTATTTCATATTTCAACCAAATATATTTCATATTTAAGTTATTTAACTTACTACTTTACTACTTACTACTAACTTAACTAATTTCTCATATTGAATTTATATACGTTTCATATTTAATTTAAACACATTTCATTTAATGCATATTGAATTTAATTATGTCTCGTATTGAATTTAAGTATGTTTCATATTTACCTTTCATACCTTTGTAATATTTAAAGAATAATATTTCGAAATCTTAGATTTGAAAGTGTCCCTTTTTTGAGACAAACAAAGTCCCTTTTCAGGATATAGGAGATCAAAGTCTACTTGAATCTACGAAAATTAAATAGAGAACAAATTATGCATAAAATACAAATCAACGAGAAGGGACGTGTGAGACGCTTCTTACGCGTCTCAACTTTTATACCCGGTACTCAGTACTACATACACCTGTACCTTAGCGTTTTTTGTCAAATTTATGATGATTTTATTGTCTATTTTTTTACTTTCAGCTAAAATATGCTTCTCGTACATGCATAAATAATGAACAACTCGATAAATAATGTGTGTGAGATATAATGTGTATCTCTTGGCGATTTTCGGGTACTGTAATATAGTTTTAGGCTTGGTAATAACCTATTTTCAAGCGATCGAGCTAGATTCCTTTTGTAAGTATTGTATTAATACATTAACCTACTCAATATACATGTACATATGCATATACATACATACATATACATATATGTAAACTCAATGTCATTCTACATATTAATTCTCTAAAATTATTTACATAAATTTCTTTTCGACTTAGACTATTACTACGAAGTTAAAGGAATAATTGGATTTTTCAACTCTGCAGCAGATTTACCTGACCCACTTTTATACGAACAAAAATTTAAAATAAACGGTCGTTTCTTCGAGATACTTCCACTTGACGTCTACAAGGGACTTTTTCCCATTGGCATTTTGCTGGGAGTTCTGCACTCCGGATCAGGGATATTAACATTGCTTGGTATAAGAAATGTGAGTTTTCATTTGTGTAGCGATCGTCCTGCCAGACTGATTTTCTCCCATATGTATCCAGAAATGTAAGATCTACTTCTCGACTGGGTTATTTCTAAGCAGCTTCCTTCCATACTTCATGATTTTCTTGTACTTGTGGAGTAAGTGCGACGATTTTTGTTACTTAAATAGACGAAAAGTACTTACTTGCACTTGGTTAAAGCTTTTCAGATTTGTTTTACCATCCTAGCCATTCGACACTTGTTCAAAGACTTAAATTGGATGGATTAAACTTGTCAAATCAGGGATGGAAGCTGCTTCAAGCCCTTTGCAGTACCTTCACTAAAGCAAAATCCAACAGGAAGAGAAATCAATAAGTTAATTTAATTTAAAAAACAAAATTATTACAATGTTTTTGATATACATATGAACAACCTCCAAACACTCTTTTTTACATGAGCCCATGAGTCGAAACTAGCTAGATCGAATAACTGTATCACGTATGTACTGATATACCTACCTACTTACATACATATATGGAGTGAGATTTATAAATATTTACAAATCACATACGAGTATCACTTTGGAATTGGGAATATACAGTGGGAAGCAATGATGAGTACATGTTCACAGTAACTGAATTTCGTCGCACATAACTTCTAAACGCATAATGCAAACTCAACTAATTTTTTTTTAAATATCTATCACTTAGTCCTTAACAAATAGGCAATCCCAGATAAATACAAATGTGAAGCTATTAAATAGCGAAACATAAAAACTAAAAAAACTCGCATGTACTCAGCTTTGCACTTTTCGTTATTTTATATTTCTAAATTTGCTAATCAACAATTACACAACATCAACAATTACTCACAGAATTGATGTTAAATATATTTTGTTTTTATATTCTAGTAATACTAACATCAAATTAAGACATTTATCATAATAATCGAAGCAGATTTCATGAATTTATTAAATAGTGCCTATGTTGTACCTGAGACTGAAGTAAAAATATCCAGAAATTGTAAATTCAGTGTAGCTCACGGAAAATGGCTATACGACATCTAATACTGCTGAAAAACTTGGCATTAGCCAATCGGTGGTGATCTGAGTGGAAAAGATGCAAAATGTTGTCCCGAAACGGCAAGCCCAAGGTCGGTGAACATGTAGTCATCGCTGCTCCCCACTGTACATTTAATATGTGCGATATAGCGTGCAGTTCATGCACTTCAACACTTTAAGGGCAAAGTCTTTTCCCTTATCAATATCGGTCAAACCTGACCCCAACTATGAAGCAACTGTGGATGATTTGTGGTATCGTTCCATATTCAACTGACCGACAGAATCCAGCATTTAATTCCTATATTTTCTATAAAATTGTATATAATTTTACATCGAAGGTATAACTATAACCAAAGCATAATTGGCATAAAGCAATGAGTTTACTCGAGTTCGATGTCAACTTTTAAAAACCACTAAATGCGGTTTATTCAAGACAACCCAATATACATACATACATACATACGTATGTACAAAAGTTAGTGGCGACCTCTTTTGCAATCCTTGAAAACAAAAAATGGTTTAATTTTAAAATGCTGTTTTGATAAAAAGAAACCCATACATTGCACATAAATATTTACATATGTACATACATATGAATGTATGTGAACACAAAATCATAACAAGATAGTTATGCACTCACACTGCACTCTAATGACTAGTAATGGGTACTGGACGTATTTGAGGGCTCCCAGCTCCTCGGCATGTGGATCCCCCATCCAATTCGATTGTTCCCACACAAGTGCGTAAATCACAAATTAACTAACTTGGCACTACACATGCCTAGCTATGCACAAATATTTCAACCATAATCATATTGTGCATATATTTATGTACATCGAATAAAATGAAAATTAGATATGCAAACGAAATACATATGTACATACATATGCATTTACAGAGTATACATAATATGGCGTTTGTGTGCCATGTGTTTGTGCGGTTTGGGATATATGTACGTATTCCAGTATGTACATATGTACATTTGTATGTAAAAAAAAAACTGAACAGAACGCACTCTCTCAATCGACTTGTCGGCTGCAGAAGCGCCAGGCACTTTTAAAGTGGATGGCATGGCGATGGCTATTAAAACGGGCCAAGACCTGTCAGCTTCGAGTATGGCAGAGATATAAAATCATCGGTCCATTCAAGTGGAAATTGCGATGATGAGGCAACGAGAGCGCAAGAAACGGCAAGATGGTCCATTAGCGTCGTTTAACACGCCTCGGAGTCGAAGTTGAGAGCGCGCTGACAGTGTATGTATGTATATGTACATACTCGTATTTGTACGAGTATTGCTAGAACCAGACTCACAGCCAGACCCAGCCCTATGTCGCATGGAACTCATCTCAGCTGAGCTGAGAACCGCGCTCTGGGATTCTGTCATTACTGGTTTGCCACATTGACCAGGCCATGGGGAGAGAACAGCGGCTTCTCGCATCACTGCCTGATAAGCTCAACCTTAGGCTCCGACAAGCCACGACAACGAACAGCGACAACAGCATGTGGGGACAATGGCGTTTAGCATTTCAGAGCCGCTTTCAGTGTTATTTCAACAGGCAAAGGCAGGCGCACGGTCAAGCGCGTTCTTCACTATACATAATATATATTATAAA
This sequence comes from Drosophila guanche, assembly GCF_900245975.1. Lineage (NCBI taxonomy): Eukaryota > Metazoa > Arthropoda > Insecta > Diptera > Drosophilidae > Drosophila > Drosophila guanche. Next base: position 499,447 of record NW_022995756.1, on the reverse strand, counting down.
ATAAGACAGAAACGATTTCTAAATCGGCATTTAACGCCATGGAACTGAAGATTATTTTTGGGCTTTTGGTGCTATTTATTGGAGAAAGGCAGCGAGCTTACGCACAAGGCAAGTGGGAGTCGAGTCCAGCTCCAGTCTACAGGTTGGAAAGTCACAAAAATCATTTGACTATCAGCGTTGAACTTGACCCTGCCAATTCTACTGGGGGCATTCCCCTTACATCTTGCTGTTGATGCATTAACTTGTGTGGGTTTTATCTTTACCCCCTAGAAGTCTTCGGGTATTGCACAACTCCCGATGAGAGCAGTGGTACGTGCATTAACCTCAAGGAATGCGAATATATATACGAGCTGGTGCGAAGGGGATCCATCTCGACCGAGAATCGCCTATTCCTACAGAACAGTCAGTGTGGCTATCTCAATGGTCAAGTCCTCGTAAATACACACAATATTCTGGATGTCGCCAAAATACCATACCATACACGTAAACAAATGATTTCAGATTTGCTGTGCGAACAACCGCAGAGTCAATCAGAAGCCGGTGTGGGGAAATCAGGGTCAACCGCGGCCGCAGCAGCCCACCACAACACAGCGAGCCACCACTTCGAGCCTACTGCCCCAGCCGCCCAATTGCGGAGAGAATTTCGGTGATCGCGTGGTTGGAGGAAAGGAGACGGGCAAAAGGGAGTTTCCTTGGATGGTGCTTATTGAGTACACGAAACGTGAGTACAAACAATTTTGATTCAGACTTGACTGAGACGCATGTATTTCCAATACCAGCCGGAAACGTCAAAGGCCACCACTGTGGTGGGTCGCTGATCAACAATCGCTATGTAATCACAGCTGCACACTGTGTTTCCGCCATCCCAAGCGACTGGCAACTGACGGGAGTGCGTTTGGGAGAGTGGGATACGAGCACCAATCCAGACTGCACAACCGAAAAGAACGGCCGCAGCGACTGCAATGCACTCTACGTGGACAACCCCGTGGTTGAACGAGTCCCTCATCCGCAGTACCCAGGCAACGCACGGGACCAGCTGCACGACATTGCACTGCTGCGGCTGAGAGACCCAGTCGCATTTACAGAAAACATTTCGCCGGTGTGCTTGCCCAGCTTAGCATCACAGCGAGATTCGAGCTTTCTAGGACGCAAAATGGTAGTCGCTGGTTGGGGTCGTACCGAGACAAACTTTACATCCAACAAAAAGTTAAAGGCGGAAGTGGATACAGTTCCACTGGGTGACTGCAACAATCGGTATGCCAGCCAGCGGCGGACCGTGACCTCTAATCAGATTTGCGCTGGCGGCGTTGAGGGAGTCGATTCATGCCGCGGAGATTCTGGAGGGCCCCTTTTGTTGGAAGACTACAACGAGGGATATTCCAATTACTACATCTCTGGCGTAGTCTCCTACGGCCCAACACCGTGTGGTCTGAAAGGATGGCCGGGTGTATACACCAGAGTGGCGGCATATCTGGACTTTATTGAGAATAACGTCCGGCCATAGACTAGAAATGGAACTTAATGGCGTTTCAATTTGGAAATCATGTTGAATGAGCCGGGTAGAAGGTGCTGAATTTTGGGTGGACATTTCTACAGAAAATATCGATTTTTAATAAAAAAAAATTATACAATAAATAAAGTGTAACTTTTGTAAATGTAACGGTTTAAAGTGTGGAAGCGTGGAGTTCAAAAACATTTGAACAGAAGTGCAATGCAGTGCACACACTTATGGTAAGAGATAGAAAAAGAGAAACTGTCCATTACTTGCTAGTATTTTGGTTTTTATAATTCACTGTTTCGGGTGCTATCATCTGACATTTTGAGACGGAGACATTTTTTCAAAGTGCTGGAATAGAGTCTGCCGCCCTACCACCCGACAATAATTAATAAGACACCCTCTGCCTGTTGCAATTAGTCTAGGAACGCAGCGATGCCAGCCGGCTCTGCATCTCCTGCAATTCTTCGCCTTCGTCATCGTCCTCCTCGACCCCGACTTTGAAGGGCGATGCCGGTGTTCTGTCCGCTGGAGTAGCCTCTGGTGGCAGGGGAGCTTCCCCGAGCTTGCCATCCGTTATCTCCCACAGAACCTTGTCCACCTCCTTTGCCGCTTCTTCTTCCAGCTCCTCAGACTCCTCCAGTGAGTCCATTGTCTCATCCAGCATCTCCTCGATAATGCCGGCTTTCATCATCTCCTTCGACATGTCGCGCATAATACCCGCCAGCTCCGGATAGCGCACCAGATTCTGCATAGCCTGCATGACTTCCGTTGACTTTTGCAGTGAGCCAGCAACACGTAGTGTGGCTAGAAGAGCAATGAGCACATCAATTAAAGTCTCCAGACAGACACGGATCCTTCACGGCCACTCACATAATTGATTTTTCATCTGCATCTGTATGGAGTTGAGGTGAGCCTTTGAAGTGTATATGCGATTGACGGCCTTGCGAGCGTTCACTATTTCTTTGGCCAGAATGACGCAGGTGTCACGGTCATTTTTCTGGGCGGCCTGTTTTAACGAGCGCTTCACTTTATCCTCCTCTCTCTGTATGCTGCGTATTTGCCGATCCAGCTGGTTTCCCTCTTTTCGTATCTTGTGCGTCCACTCTTGCACCTGTGTGCAATTCACATAGCCGAGAATAAAAGAAATGCAAATAAAACAACAATTCAAGCAAAACAACTCGAACATGACATCATTTCTCTAGATATTTTTCTTCGTGTTGAAGGTGTTATTACCTGTTCTTTGGGGTCTTTGCTTGGAGTTTTGCCGAATAAACCCATTGCACTGTTCGGTTCGGGACAGAGAGCAGCACGAACTGTTTTAACGCTTTAACTTTTATTTTGATTAATATTTCGAGTGAGTCATTTTTGTTGACTTTTTTGTTTTTGATTTTTTTGTTTTTGTATTTACAGCGAATAACGAACAGTGTGGCTGCGGATTTTTCAATTAAATATACCGCCTAACCCTAAAAAAAATATACACGAATTTACCTTTTAATTTTCAAAATATACTGTATGTCGTATAGCATTTTCCTCGATTTTGATATTCAACTTTAATACTAGTTAGGATTACCAAAAACTAAAAATATAATTTAATACGATTCATGAATCAGTTCTGTATAAGATTATCTAGCTTTCATGACTTCCACGTATTGAATAGTTTGCAAAATAAGGTTAAAACTAACAAGGGAAAAACAAAAAATAGCAAAAAACGTTCTGTGAGTGGAATTTGAATGTTACGTATTTGAAAAACCATTAATTTATATTGCAACAACTTAGACTTAAAACACTAAAAAAGTCCTGGTTGATAAGTCGAAAATCAGAAACCGCTTTGGAAAACAAAATTCGCCTCTACAAATCCATACTGAAGCCTGTTTGGACCTACGCTATACAGCTCTGGGGGACTGCTAGCAACTCAAATATTGAGATACTTCAGCGTTACCAATCAAAAACTTTGCGACACATTCCGTTTTACGTATCTAATGCAAATATCCACAAAGATCTTAATATTCCAACCATTAAAGAAGAAATAAAGAAAACTAGTAAGAAATACATCGACAGACTCCACAACCACGAAAATAATTTAGCCTTAAGTCTATTAGACAATAGCCTAACAGTAAGAAGACTGAAAAGATACCACATTCTCGATCTCCCCGATAGATAAATTCAACAAACTGAAAAGATGTTATATATAATATCAGGGCTCATTGGAAAACTGCTATTTCTGTTAATTTAATATTAATTATACAATTTACTTATTTTTTAAACAAACATATTGTAAATATAAAGAGAGAAAAAAAATGCTGCTTTCCAGGCTGCTCTTAAACATTTATAACCTCTGAATACCTTTATGCAAATTTCCGGGCTTTATGCTTTATGCTAATTACTTTTACCATATAATATCCTCCGAAATTTACCATCAAATTAGTTTGGCAAATTTGTAAATCGTTTCTTTACGTCCTCTCCTGTACTGATAATAATTTATATTTATTCCTAGTCCATAACACTACCCAACAAAATTTAACTATTTTTTCAACTTCGCACCAAACCGGCTTTTTCTGATAGACTGAGTCCTTAAATATTGTTTTAAGAATTCTGGTTTTTTTCTATGGCAGTAAGTGTATTTAAAGAATTCTTAAAGTCTGGTACTTATTTTTCACATAACTTAAGTATCTTACATCTGGTTGTAATAAACTAATCCATTATCTAAAGCTGATAAATGCATCTATACTATTTACGCAAACACTTTGTGTTTAAGCTTACCATATGGAAAATATTAAGCTTTTAATTGCAAAAATATTAATAAAATAAAAAAAAAGTGTAATCCTGTGTCCTCTTATTATTTGTGCACAAAGTGGATGTACATATGTAACACACAGGAGTCATTCCGAACCCTTAAAGTACATACAAATGTATGTATATTCTACATGTCTCTGTCTGTCTGTCCGTCCGTCTTGTTGAGCGCCTGGATCACAGTGACTATAAAGCTTACACTGTTACAAGTGTATTTACAACGAGAAGGGACGTGTGAGACGCTTCTTTGGCTTAACATCTTTCATATCCGGTACTCACTCAGTGTACCTGCACCTTATTTTTATACCCGGTACTCGAAGAGTAAATAGGGTATATTGTATTTGTGGGGAATAACGGTTGTATGTAACGCACAGAAGGAAACGTAAAGAATATATATTCTTGATCAGCATCAATAGCCGAGTCGATAGAGCCATGTCTGTCTGTCCGTCTGTCCGTCTTGTTTGTCGGCTAGTTCTCAGAGACTATAAGAGCTAAAGCCACCAAATTTTGGATCCGGACTGCTGTATGCTCACCCTGAAACCAGTGTATTTCAAAAATGAGCCACGCCCCCTTCCGCCCCCGCAAAAGGGCGAAAACCTCTACAGTTTTGAAGATAAAAGAAAACTAAAAAATCCATTCCATAGGAAATGGCCATATCTATCAGATCACCAAATTGGGATCCGATCGGATCATTATTATAGCGACAATGGAGAAATTAGTTTCCAGTGCCTAAACCCACCCTGTCCCGCAGCTTTTCTTGTTTTCCGTAGGAAATGGCCATATCTATCAGATCACCAAATTGGGATCCGATCGGATCATTATTATAGCCACAATGGAGAAATTAGTTTCCAGTGGCTAAACCCACCCTGTCCCGCAGCTTTTCTTGTTCTTTTGCTTTTTACATTCTCTCATTCACACTCTGCTTCTGCTTCACTCGGCCCCTGCCTCTGCCGCTGCCTCTTCCGACTTTTAACCCACCCCGTCACGCAGCTTATATTGGTTTTTTTTGTGTGCGATCGCTGCCTCTGCCTCTGCCGCGAGTCTGCAGTATGTGGGTCTAGGGAAGGGCGGCGAGCGTGTTGGTGTGAGAAGTGTTGTAGATGTAGATGACAGATGAATAAAAAATTTAAAATTTGACAAAACACCGCTGAGGTGCAGATGCACTATTGTCCCAAGTTTTGATGGCTGTTTACGCCAAATTAGCGCAAAGGGCTTATGGCCGGGAGCAATTACATACTGACAGAAGTTTGTTGCTATAGAACATACATGTAATATGTGAATACGATAGAGAAAGAGGAAGAGCATGCATTTAATTGGTAATTATCGAAATTGAAAAGAAGAAGAGATTAAATTGATTTGAATTCCGACTCGGTCGAACCAGCAGCACTTGGCTTTTTATTTCGAGATTTTGATTCCGAACTGGTTGCGAGGAGTTGCGGAAACAGTGGCCAAAAGCTAATTTTTTAAAAGTTAAAACCAATACTCGGGTTTTAACGCTCTGTATTAGAAAAAGAGTGACCATCAAAGTTGCGTATAAGAAATTTTCATAGATGGCGCCACTTTCGAAAAATCTGCTGTGAAACCTAGCGGTCATTATTGCACAGAATGTGCAGGGAAAAAGTACCAATTTTATTGCTGTTTTAAATATCTCATAAATTGGAAAATTTTACTACGTGTAGCGTTGTCGGTCTGATTCATATTTGGCTAACTGAATCATTTCCTTGGCCAGTCGCCGTTGCTGCAAGAGTTTCACTCTCCGTCCACTCCTTTTGTGCTTTGGTATCGCTTTTTTTATACCCGGTACTCGAAGAGTAAATAGGGTATATTGTATTTGTGCACAAAGTGAATGTATTTAACACAGAAGGAAACGACCCCATTAAGTATATATATTCTTGATCAGCATCAATAGCCGAGTCGATTGAGCCATATCTGTCTGTCCGTCCGTCTTGTTGAGCGCCTGGATCTCAGAGACCATAAGAGCTAGAGCCACCAAATTTTGCATTCAGACTTCTGTATGCTGACACTGTTACAAGTGTATTTAAAAAATGGGACCATCCCACCTTCCGCAAAGCTCGAAAACCTCCCAAATCTTAAATTTTGAAGATAAAATAAACCTAAAAACCGCCATTCTGTAGGGAATGACCATATCTATCAGATCACAAAATTGGGATCCGATTGTATCATTGTATAGCCAGAATGAAGAAATATATTTGGAGTGGCTAAACCCACCCCGTTTATATTTGTTTTTCTCACATTCTCTCATTCACACTCAGCTTCTGCAGTATGCGGGCTCTTCCTCTGCCTCTGCCGCGAGTCTGCAGTGTGTGGGTCTAGGGAAGGGGGGGGCGAGCTGAAGGAGCGTATTGGTGTGAGAAGTTTTTTAGATGTAGATGAGAGATGAAGAAAAAATTTTAAATTTGACTAAACACCGCTAAGGTGCAGATGTAGTACTGAGTGCCGGATATAAAAGTTGTGACGCGTAAGAAACGTCTCACACGTCCCTTCTCGTTTTTTTCGATCCCGGCACTCAGTTATTGTGAGTGGGCGTGATCCATCGACTGGATTTGCCTGCAAGGTGCCTTTGCTCAATAGGAACAGCTGTCGCGAACTTGTGCTCCTCTGCCATCATTTTATTGCAGCTTTTGTTGTTTAATTTAATTCACGGTAGATGACGTATCTTGGAGCCATGTAATATGTTTCTTTTCTTTTCTCGTTGTTGCTGCTGCTGTTGTTGCTTTGTTTTCAATGTTTATTTTTTTTTAATTGGCATTGGCATGCCATTATGCACTTTGCACTTTGTTCAACTAGACGGACGTTTGTCACGGTCGCCAAGTAATATCATCAATGTAGGACCGTTGTAGTTTGGAGCGTCTGCTCCGTTGTGTTACTTTATTGAGAATGAATCTTATATGTTCATGTTGGGTTCAGCTAACCCGAAACATGCAGTGCTTAGATCTGTGTGTTTATATGTATGTATAAGTATGTTGTTATATACATATGTATGCAGAAGGCATGCATATGTTGTCTATGGTTTGACCACTTGAGCTGCAAAGTGCATGCTCAGCATTCCCACGCGCCGCGATTGGCTTGTACATAAGCGATGGATAATATTGCTTGTGCGCTGGAATGCTTATGTAATTCTAAGCGGTCTTTTAATGTCACAGTGTATTAACGGATTTTTATACCATTTGATTTATGATAATGGTAGGGTAGATATGCTACAATGAGTTTAACAAACTATATAAGGTAATGAGATGTAATTTCTTGGATTGATGTGTAAGTGCAAAGTTAACGGAAGACTGCCCCAGTAAGTGGGATCAACAGAAGGTTGCTTTGATAATTTTAATATTTTTCGGATATTTTTGTGTCGTTGGCAGGAGAAGATTTAGAGATCCGCATTGTCGAGAAGGTTTGCAAACTTCACAAATGTGTGTATTTTTTGCTTATGAGCTTTTTTTAAACAACGTGCTAATAGAACGATTAATCAAAAGTATATTTATGACCTTAATGTTTTTTTTTGTAATCCAGTCGAGAGCCCAATGCAATGGTATGACACGAATGTCGTTAAAAAATTAATCAAATAAACTCCAATGGGTTTTGATATTTCCTTATACTCCAGTCCGTCTGAACTTGTATCCTTTATTTTCTAATTACTTCATTGAAGGTGAGTGATATTTCAAATACTCTGCCTACACTAGTGGCTGATTTGTCTAGTAAATTAGTATTTTCGTTAACGACAACATTTGACGCGGTATACTTGAGTATGTCGTGGTGTGTTCGGAATGTGGTGGATCTTACAAAATTGAATTGTGTGTACCTTCTTTGTGTAAACCTTTTTTTCATACAGTTCAAAAAAATAAATTCTTTTAATTGCCAATAACAATAATAATAATAATATAATAGCCCTAACTATCTTTTGTTGAACCGAATATCGAAATCGAGGAATGTTTTTCATCAATATATTTACAGGATATATTATTAATTTATTTTTTTTTTTTTGTTATTTAATCGCCACAGTGAAATTGGTTGGTCGCAGACGATGAGTCCGCATTGGCCGGGTACTTCGGTTTATGTTGAATATAAGAAAAATGTTACTGAAAATTTTGAACTCAAAAAAGAGTTGTTTGGCGAACGAACACCAGAAATAGAATGAATCTATTATTAAATGAGACAGAATATTTTGGTATATTTTTGGGGGTCACGCTGTATATTTTGTCGATAGCCCGCGGTCGCACTGTTAGAAACAGCTGTCCAGTCAGCTGTTCCCGCGCTCCGTTATATCAGAGCCATCAACGTGGGTTTCGACTAATGCATTTTAGTTAATTGTTCAATTGAAACAACCACCCCTCCATTTGATTGCAGGAGCGATGCAAAACTCAAGGCGTTGCATTAGCCTCATCTGCGTCGCTCGCCACCCGCCCAGCCTACGAGCTACTTATAGAGCTGTTGCTGCCGCGCGCTGCTTACACCGGGTGGCGCCTCAGTGCTCCCGGAAAAAGCACGAGACACATGTGTCGACATTGTTCAAGCCGGTGCAGGTGCAGGCCAACGTCGACTGCGAGGACGTGGGCTTCGAGTTGGTGGGCAAACTGGAGAAGTCGGAGCTGCTCAAGATCCTGAACAAATTTACCCAACGGCGAGAGACCAAGTCCCTTTGCAGTGAGAATGGACTCGACTGTATGTGATTCTGATTTAATGATGCTCTTGCTGCCATTCCGACTTACCAAGTTTGATTCTGTTTCCAAGCGTATTTGCAGCAGCAGGCCTTCGGCTCATTTCGACGCTACTGCATTGAGGCCGAAAATCTTCCGGTGGATCTACACATAATCTTCAGCGACATTATGCAGGGAGCAGGTCACATAGACGACATCTTTCCTTATTTCCTTCGTCACGCGAAAACCGTGTTTCCGCACCTGGACTGCATGGACGATTTGAAAAAGATCTCTGACCTGCGCCAGCCCGCTAATTGGTATACTAACGCCCGTGCCTTGACCCGGAAGATCGTGTTTCATTCGGGACCAACCAATTCGGGAAAGACGTACCACGCTATGGAAAGGTATCTAAGTGCCAAGACTGGCGTCTACTGCGGTCCTCTGAAACTGCTTGCCACGGAGGTATACAACAAGGCGAACGAGCGCGGCACTTCGTGCGATCTGGTCACTGGTGAGGAGCGCAAGTTCGGCATCAGCGAGAATTCGCCGGCCAACCATGTTGCGTGCACCGTTGAAATGACCTCGGTTAACACACCATGTAAGCGTAAAACTTCACAATTTTTGGCATTTAGTCAGTTTACCCCAGCCTTGTCAAATCAACGATAGATGAGGTGGCTGTGATTGATGAAATACAGCAGATCCGCGACCCACAGCGCGGATGGGCCTGGACGCGAGCCTTCCTCGGTCTGATTGCGGACGAGGTGCATGTCTGCGGCGAGGCTGGTGCCCTGGAGCTGCTCCAGAAGATATGCGAAACCACCGGCGAAACAGTAGAAGTGCGCCGCTATGATCGCCTCACGGAGCTGACAGTCGAAGCCTCTGCCTTAGGCTCATTGGATAACGTAATGCCCGGCGACTGTATCGTTTGCTTTAGCAAGCATGATATTTACACGGTTTCACGTGAAATCGAGGCACGGTGAGTATTCGTCCTGTCCTGTCCTGTTTATTTATGCTACTCATCTACCAAATTCATCCTAGAGGAAAGGAGGTTGCTGTAATCTATGGCGGTCTGCCACCAGGCACCAAACTAGCCCAAGCTGCCAAATTTAATGATCCCGCCAATAGCTGCAAGGTAATGGTTGCCACGGATGCCATTGGCATGGGCTTGAATCTGTATGTTCGCTATTGCTGGGAATCCTTCGACATTTTTTAAATTAAATTAAATTTGCAGGAGCATTCGACGAATCATTTTCTACTCGTTGGTAAAGCCTACAATGAACGAGCGGGGAGAGCGCGAGATCGACACTATATCGGTGTCGTCGGCTCTCCAGATAGCGGGACGAGCCGGCCGCTTTCGCACGCAATGGGAGCATGGATATGTGACAGCTTTCAAGTCCGAGGATTTGCAGACGCTGCAGCGCATTCTAGCACAGACACCCGAGCCTTTGAAGCAAGCAGGCCTGCATCCTACTGCCGATCAGATTGAGCTCTATGCTTACCACCTCCCCAACTCGTCGCTGAGCAACTTAATGGACATATTTGTGAACCTGTGCACGGTCGATGATTCCCTATACTTTATGTGCAACATTGAAGACTTCAAGTTCCTCGCTGAGATGATTCAACATGTTCCGCTGCCCCTTCGCGCCCGTTATGTCTTCTGCTGTGCACCCATCAACCGCAAGATGCCCTTCGTATGCTCCATGTTCCTGAAAATAGCACGGCAATACAGCCGGAACGAACCGATCACATTTGAGTTCATCAAACATAGCTGCGGCTGGCCGTTCAAGTTGCCCAAGACAATATTGGACCTGGTGCACCTGGAGTCCGTTTTCGACGTCATGGATCTGTATCTATGGTTGAGGCAAGTTGCACACTTTACTTTCACACTGTTGCCAAAACAATAATCAAAAACTATAATCGATCTTGCAGTTATCGGTTCATGGATCTTTTTCCGGAGGCAGGGAACGTACGGGAAGCCCAAAAGGAGCTGGATGAGATTATACAGCAGGGAGTATTCCAGATAACTCGACTTCTCAAAAACACCGAGGCCAGCCAGGAAGGAGAGACGCCAAACTACGGCATGCGTCGGGTGACGCATGTTAAAGAGCCACGCTTGCCCAGCGCATCGCGTGGACGTCTCACAGACAGACTGCTCGCCCAAGGTCTGCTGACGCCGGGAATGCTTAGTGAGCTGCGTAAGGAGTGGGATGCACAGCAGGGGGGCCAGACGGCGGCAAGCACAAGCAGCAAGGAAAGTCAAGAGCCTGCCACAGACAGTGACGATGAGGACAGTTATCCAGGAAGCTACAAGAAGACGAGACGAAAGCGCAGAAAATAGATGTACGTATATAGCATGTATGTACATACACACATATGTACACACAGATAGGCTACGGATCGGTAAGACAATAAGGTTTTTGTTTTACATAATATCATTTTATTTTAAGTGGCAATTATGTAATATTAAAATTAATATTTGGGAATCAACAATGACAATTTAATTGTTTAAATTGAAGAGTAGAAATATGTTATCTGTTGCAGAAAAAATCAATCACTTCATTCGCTTTCAATTTGTGGAGGGAGATTCTACTCAGAGTCTGAAATACTTGACATTAAGTCAGCAGCAGCTTAGGGCGACTTTCTTCCCCTTTTTTTCTTGTGTGTTGTATGTTGCGCTGTGTTGTGTCTTGGATTTTGTGTAGAACTGACTAGAGCGCTTGCGATTAGCCCCACGCGCTTTCCAAAATGAAGTAGAGGATTTAGTTAGACACACAACATACATACATACAAATATCGCAATTGTTGCAACTTGCAACGACAACACACACATTCACGTGAATCGTGACTATAAAATATTTGACATTCAAAACATAGAGATTTTTTAAATACAAATACTATGTATACAATAAGATTGTACATCAAAATGAATATTAAGTTTGCTTGCATGAGCATTGCAATAGTTAAATAGTTGTCTTCTTTGTTTTCTTTGATTAAACTTGATTCTTGATTGAATGTACAATTAAAAAATAATAATTATCCGATATTTATTAAAGCTTTCCTTTTCCTCTGTGTATAAGTTAAACTTACTTCCCGTCCCGTCCCCATTCCTATTCCGGGGAGTTGCAACGACAATGCAAATGCAACCTTGCCGTAACGAACTTCGAATCCAGGTGTGATCTGATCAACGGTATTTGATATACAACAATACATACATATATGCATATGGAACGTTAATAACATGTAGCCATGGCCTCCAGCCTGCATTTAGCATTAATATGTATCTATATGGATTTAGTATATCTATCATTATCAACTCTGTTCGTCTGCCAACTTTCCTTCGGTTGTACAATAGATCTTTGTGCGTTTGAATTCTAAGGTACCGATATATACCCTCATCTTTATCTATATTTTAATCATCATATCAAAACTGGAACATGACCTTGGTTCTCGAGAAAAATTTCAAGAAGTAGGTTTGTTTGTATACTTATGCATTCATCTTTTTGGGTATGGTATGGAATGGTATGAATGTCTCGCATGTATTGAATATTATTCCTCCTATTAACGAGTGTTTTCTTCTTTAATACTTTACTTTTTTGTTGTTTGGTAATACAAAAGTGCTAGTCGTATAAGACATTGGGGTTCGGTTTCCCTGCGGAAATCAATATTTTTTAAGTTAATATGCAGAAAGGTGTAATTACAAAAATTCTCCATTCCAACATCTAAGAGTTGTGCTCTTGTGTGTCGTATGCATACCTTGGGCCCTTGGGCTATGCTATTCATATAGTATTCATTATCACAAACAATTATAAAGTTCAAATTTGAGTAATAATTTAAGTTCTTTCATGTACCTTACGTACCATTGCGTACAAAAATTCAATATTCTAGGTTTCATTTTTGTTTTTGTTTTCTTCATATTTCACATTTGATCAAAAAATGTGTTCCAAATTGTTTCCAAATTACAAATATTTGTTTTGCCCTATGTAGGGTTAGATCCAAACATTTCTGTTCAGATATCAAAAATTGATTTCTCAATTGGTTTCACCCATGATTAAGTTAAACACGCTGCCACAGGCACCAGGCAATCAATCTTCGCTCCGGTTCGATTCGATTCGATCGATTACCGCACCCCGTAAAAACAAGACACAAAATGTATGCTGACCGTGGAGCAGGTCGGGAATTTGGTTCTAGACAAAATCGAGCTCCAGGCCCGGCTCAATGTCGACTGCAACCGCATTGTCTGCAGGGAATTGATCGCTATCCTCATCCCGACTCGACTCCTTTGCATGTTTATCCTTGGACCTGTCCTTGAACGCAGCGAAGCCCAGTTTCTTGAGCGCCTTGCTGCTGCGTCCCGAGGACTGGCCCAACTGCTCGAATCAGGAATCGACCAGCACGTGCCAGCGGGCCAGCATCTCGCCCTTCGGCATTTCGCACACATCTGCCCAATGGGCTACCTCCTCTGGTCCGGATGAGTTTAGACCCAGGCTAAACCATCCGACCATTTCGTTCTTCTTCATGTGCCGTTTGGCATACACCGAGATCATCAGCGTGACATCGTTGAGCTGGAACAGGGCCACCTGGAACGCGAATGTCTCCTTGAAAAGCGGATTGGGCTGGCCCCTGCGAATGGAGGTCTTGGCCCGCGAAATCTCCTGACCTATGCTGCTAACCATGACCATCTTCACGTACGTGTCGGGCGCCTTATTTAGCGACAGGCTGCGGAACTGGCTGCCCTTGATGATCTCCACACTCAGCCGGCCAGTCACACCGTTGTAGCTGAGGCCCATCAGCAGCTCCGAGACGCCGCCATGTTGCATGGATGAGGTGGAGCCCGCGCTCTCTGACCGCGCCAGGCTCAGTAGATCGCTCGTCGATCCCAGCACCGATGAGGTGTTGCGCGGCTCCAGCGGTAGCCAAAGGTTGGTCTCGAGCTCCAGGTCGACCGTTGCAAAGCTTACATACGCCTCCCCAATCAAGCGCTCCTTTCTCAGTCGTTCGCAGCCATAGAGGCGTACTCTCAGGCCCATGTTGTTAACGTCCTCCGGATTGACACGGTGCAGCAGGAAGCTCTCCATGTACTGCGGATTCTCCCCACTGCGGATTTTTGTTTTGTGCTTCTGCTTTTTATTGGGCAGCATCAGCATGCGCACCTGCGTGTGCGTCTGCTGGCCGTTGCCCAGCGGCGGCAAGCTTCGCGCCTGCATCACGTGTACCGTCATTTTCCTCATCGGGGCGTCATACAGCAGCGACATCTCCAGCTCGATCGGTCCTCGCGAGGCTGGTGCCTTCGGGTCGACCATGTCATCTGACTTGACAGAACGCAGATCGCTGGTGTCGAACAAAGGTTCCTGCAAGAATGAGAGTATTCGAATGCCGAATGCCAAAATTATTCACGCAACTGTGAGTGAAGACACTCTTACGTCATCGTTGTTGTTGTTGCTGTTGCTGTTGTTGTGGTTGATGTTGTGGCTGTTATTGTTGAAGGTGGTAGCGTTGTTGTTGTTTACCAAACTATTCACCAGAGGCATCACCACCACAGCATTATCCTTCTCCAGTTTCGGCGACAAAACCTCAACCCTGTGATGGTACCTCTGGGAGTGTGTCTTGACACGGTTTTCCGTGTATGGATTCCTAAAGGCGTTGACTGGATGAGCTGAGTCTAGATAAATTACGTTGCTTGTCAGTTGTCATGTCAGAAGTATACTCTGATGCTTAAAAAATACAGTTTACCCTTGGCCGTCTCGCCCGTCAAGATGCCGGTATGACTGTCAACAGATGCCTCTATAGAGTCATTCGAGCTGCACTCGCTGTGCGACGATGGAATGCCGACCTTGCCCCTTTCGGCAATTGCCAAAGGGTCACGCGTAACGGTCACCCTCTGCAGGTCAGCGTCGGATTGATGATAATTGAAGCTGTGCGCTGTCAGGGGGTTGGCTTGGCTGATGCTCATCCCATAGCCCATGGGCTTGTCGCTGTGCTGGTTTTGCTGATGCCATCGCAGGCGGCGCAGGATGTCCTCCTCCGAGTCTGAGCTTGTGTTCTCGTAGCGCCGCTTGCGTGCTGCAACGAACGGATATTTTCAAGCCAATGTCCAAAATCCAAAATCGAATACTCACTAATCTTCTGCACACATTTTGCTGCCAGGTGACGCTCGTCGCAGCAGCTGATGCCATGGCGATGGTGAAAGCAGCACTTGCGGCTTATGTACAAGAACAGGAGCAGCAGGAGGACAAGAACACCAAAAAAAACACCCAGGAGAGTGGTAACCTCAACCGTACCTGAAAATAGATATGCATGTGAAACACACCATTCAGAAACACTATAATCGGGTAGAATCGTAGAATGGCATGGCCAGGCTTCATTGCTATCACAACCGCCTGAATAAGACGTAGTGTAGTGAAAAGGGAATTAGCAACGTACCCAACGTCGGAGTGTTATCCACGCCAGAAGCAGACGTAACAATCATCTTTATTCATACGCAAGATGGTAGCTATTCCAACGCTCCTCAACGCTACATGAACCTCTTCAAAAGTGTCCTGGTGCCTGCTGAGGATTGTTTGCACTACAATGTGAAACTGAAAGCGAAAGCGAAAGCTCGAGATATGACAGCACAGGATAACTAAAATCGATTTTTCACAGGACAATGAATAGTATGTTTTGCTGCAGCGTTGATGTCTTGTAGCCGTAGTTTTCCATCATGAGTTCTAATTACAACATTATGAGCTGACCATTTAGTCTCATTGAAGTGGTGTTTCACACACAATTTTGGAAATTACTAAAATAAATTCACTTTCACAATACATGCATATAGCTGCACAAATTCCTTTCACTTGCTGGTTTTGGTTTTTTGGTTCAGTACTTTTTTGAGGTGTGTGGAAACGACACTGGGCGCGTTATAAATACAAAATTAAACGGGCTCGGGAAGTGCATATAATCATGAGCTGCCATGGTATGCACGGCAGGAAAAACCCCATGACAGATACAAAAACGGCAAGCCAAGACATGAAATCGGAATTTCTCACCAGCTTGAAGAAAATATCGATACACGTTGTAACTAACAGTTGTATAGCAGACAGTGTGAGCGACGTTCAATCACAGTTTTTACTTTCTTGCTACGAATTTTATATTCTTTATATTTATATATATTAGTATAAACTGCAATCTGATTTCCTGTTTCCTGTTGGTCAATTTGTTGCGCATATTATGCTACATCCCGGAATATCGGCTGGTAGCATAAATGAACAAATCTATTTCATATTATATTGTTTATTGATGAATACTTAGTTAAGATGGCGATTTAAAAAATGCACGTCTTCGATTATTTAAAACGTACCATCGATATACTTATGTATGTACATATGTAACTTGTCCTCTTTTTCGACAGCTCTGTTAACTTTCCAAAAGAGCTTTTCGAATCTGTTAAACCTGTTGCTCAGGATTTGGATGATATCCAAGTTTTCTTGAGATTCGATAGCATCTTTTATTATAGTGTAAAGTATGTGTTGGAAATATTAATAGCAATAAACATGATTAGTATAATATGAATTAATGATAGATTATGATTGTTTAAATATTTGAGTAATCGGTAAAATGAGCGCTCCTGTCGATTTGACAGGTTTAAAAACATGAAATTATTCGTTAATTGCTGAGAGTCCTAGCGCGCTAGCAATATTAAATAGTCGAATATCATAGCGAGGAACATGATATACAACAGAGAAAATGGATATAGAGAATATACCCATTTTAGAGAAGCTCAGGTGATATTACAGACATTGTATAAGTAAGATGGTCTATAAGAAAAATTTAAAATCAGTATTTTTTTCAGAGTAGAGTAAAGTTAATTAGAGTTGTTCGCCTTTTTAAATAAAGGGGCTTAAATGGGCCAGGTTCGTTCACTCATCCGTATTGATTTTTGGTGGTTCGCAGGGTCACCGTTTATTGTATATTTTATACTTTTCGGTATATTTTGACGTCGAAATTGAGTCGACGGTAAATTTTTTTCTAGTGTTCGTTCGGCAAACAACTGTTTTTTTTCTCTCTCTCTCTCTCTTTATATTTACAATCTGTTTGTTTAAACAATAAGTAAATTGTATAATTAGTATTAAATTAACAGAAATATCAGTTTTCCAATGAGCCCTGCTATTATATATAACATCTCTTCAGTTTGTTGGATTTATCTATCGGGGAGATCGAGAATGTGGTATCTTTTCAGTCTTCTTACTGTTAAGCTATCTAATAGACTTAAGGCTAAATTATTTTCATGGTTGTGAAGTCTGTCGATGTATTTCTTACTATTTTTCTTTATTTCTGCTTTAATGGTTGGAATATTAAGATCTTTGTGGATATTTGCATTAGATACGTAAAACGGAGCATTGACAATGTGTCGCAAAGTTTTTGATTGGTAACGCTGAAGTATCTCAATATTTGAGTAACTGTTTTTTTGAGTTCAAAATTTTCAGTAACATTATTTTTCTAATATTCAACATAACATAACAACTTATTTTGCTGTAGCGATAAAATTAGTTTTTTTTTGTTTCTCTCTCTTTATATTCACAATCTGTTTGTTTAAACAATAAGTAAATTGTATAATTAATATTCAATTAACAGAAATATCAGTTTTCCAATGAGCCCTGCTATTTTATATAACATCTTTTCAGTTTGTTGGATTTATCTATCAGGGATATCGAGAATGTGGTATCTTTTCAGTCTTCTTACTGTTAATCTATTGTCTAATAGACTTAAGGCTAAATTATTTTCGTGGTTGTGGAGTCTGTCGATGTTTTCTTTTTTTCTTCTTTAATTGTTGGAAAATTCAGATCTTTGTGGATATTTGCATTAGATACGTAAAACGGAGCATTGGCAATGCGTCGCAAAGTTTTTGATTGGTAGCGATTAAATAAAAAAAAAAATATAATATGTACGGTATGTAATGGAATATTTAGTGAGTTTCATCGTCCTAATAAATTCAATTTTTAAGGTATATTCATTAATATAGGGTATCCAAACTCCCATACGTATGTTTTTCAAATATCCCTCGAGGACGTTCTCTCTTCTCCGTAGGAAATCTCTCTCTCTTTGGAAGGGATATTTCTCTCTCGCAACATGTGAATTTTCATCGCAGCAATGAGGGTTTATTCCATCCACACTAACGTGCGTTGAATTCCATCAACACTTACGTATTTTACCGTTGGCAACATAGTTTTTGTGGACCAGCAACATGCTGCGAATACTAAGCAGCATTGTTCCCCAACATTTTTCTTGGAATAAGCAACATTTAGTACCCTTGGAGGTAAGGATGTCCTCGAATTGAAGAAATGCTGGAAATCCTTGGCTCGAATCAATGAAAAAACAAACAAATCTGCAATGGAGAGATATCTTAACAAGTTTTGCATAATATAGAAACATTGAGGCATTATTATGTTTTAGAGCAGCTTTGAAAACGAAATGTTTATATTAAAAAATGAAAACCGGGTACGCAAAGAAACATACTACTGGTAGCGTTGATTTAGTTCATTTTTTTTTATCTTTTTCAGCTTTATCGTTATTCATCCATCCAGTAAAAGAGTAATGAAGAGTAAGCCAATATTGTGGCGAATGTATTGTACAATCGTAGAAGATTGTAGTTCCACGGCTGAGAGTCTAAGTTGGATGGCAGTATTAAACAGAATATTAAAATCGAGTAAATATGTCATTGACCGAGACCGACTAACCTTCTGACCCTGACCAATGGGTGTTTAAGTGCAAAATAAGAAGTTAATGAAACTTAAAGATTATTAGCGCAGTTTAGCTGAATGAAACGTTGCCCTTCGAATTTATTCGTAAACTGGGCTATAATAAACATTTACAAGAAGTTTTATTCCCCCAATTTGGACAAAATGTTTACCTATTTAAAACGCGGGCTTTCAGTGTGTTAAGTTTAAACAGTTTCAGCCATACCCCCAATTCAAAATAGAGATCAATGGATTTTCGGATAACTGCTGCCCCCCTGCTACAATTAAGAAATACAAATTAATTCATTAAAGAAATCGGTGTGATAATAAAGGACCATAAAGGAGACCCTGAGACTGACGGTTCGCTTGCGACAGCTGGTGGATAATTTCTCCGCATTTTTTAAGTAAGCAATTTTTCCTCTTGCAGATTGGTATCGAATGGAGGCTTTAATCATGGTGAAAGATGAAATTCCTTGTTCATTCACGTCCAGAATGCAGGACCAAGGCATTGCCACAGCCCCAAACTGGCAATGTGCATAACAAGTAAGTAAATGACAACGATTCTATG
This sequence comes from Drosophila guanche, assembly GCF_900245975.1. Classification (NCBI taxonomy): domain Eukaryota; kingdom Metazoa; phylum Arthropoda; class Insecta; order Diptera; family Drosophilidae; genus Drosophila; species Drosophila guanche. Next base: position 480,229 of record NW_022995756.1, on the reverse strand, counting down.
ATGCCAAATAATCGTCCTGATCTCCTTATAGGAAATTACTGCTGCTGTTACGACCGCACAGATGCTGACATGGAGCTCGTTGGTGTCGCTACCATTTAATGTGGGATGGCACAGCTCATCCTCTTCGCTATCGTCGGCAGACTCCAGGTCCTTCTTATTAATGGTGGCTACCACCGTTGGGTGCGACATTTTCTGGCTTAAAGTTGGCCAGCGACGAGTATAATTTGCTTGGATGGAGTCGAGTGCCGGAAACAAGGGCGATATCCACCTGGAAGGAGCATAAAGTGGGAACCTTCAAAGTGAAAGTGATTAAGAGTTTCCAGAAAATACCGTTGCTTCCTAAGTGTTTGTGTGTGATTTCCCGTGTTGACAATAAATATCCACGCTCTTCGTGGGCGTACGCGGCATGGGGCACGTTTCTTATTTAAGTTAAAGTCGATTATAGAACTCAGGCAGCATCGCGTACTATAAACATCCGTAAATGTTATAATTGTCAATTATAATACAATTTAATTCAATAAATTATTCTTATTTTTAAACAAAACTTTCGTTAACTGGTGACTAGAAAGTACGGGACGGCCTTGACCAGGACGTTACGCCACCACCCACCACGGCTTGTGGTTGACCCGAGATTATGGGGCAATCGCTTTCGTTTCACCGGCAGTGACTTCTGGAGTGTGGATAATCCGGCAACGCCTCCTCGCCGCTGTTGCGATTTAAAGCCAACCACTCATCAAAGCTCAGTGGTAATGGCCCCATGGTTCCTAACGATACCATCCATCGGAACCTGGGCCTTGAGACGGTGGATGAGGATTATGCGAAGTTTGTAAGAGATATGTTTCTCTTCAACAGATTGGCCTGCGGACCTGCAAAAGACAGTTAAAGGCTAAAAGTTTCAAAGTGACAGATTGAATGTGGAAATGACCTGCCTTCCAACCTGTTGTCTCGATAGCACAATCAGGAAGGCACCTCGATGAACTTATGACCCTCGGTCGAGCCTTGGCCAGGCCATTATCTCGTGCCAGCACCATTGCACCGTCCTCATGTCTGGTGAAATTTCTGGAAGCCTCCTACGGACAAATTGACGCACAAAACATGGAGTACATATGTACATATATATAACGAGAAGGGACGTGTGAGACGCTTCTTACTCGTCACAACTTTTATACCCGGTACTCAGTAGATCATCTGTACCTTAACGGTTTTTTTCAAATTATAAATTTTATATTTTACATTTTTCATCAACATCTACATCTACGTAACTTCTAACGCCAACACGCTCCTTTAGCTCCTAGAACCGCACAATGCAGAAGCAGAGTGTGAATGAGAGAATGTGCAAAAAACAAATAAAAGCTGCGGGACGGGGTGGGTTTAGCCACTGAAAATTATTCTGGCTATAATAATGGTCCAATTGGATCTCAATTTGGTGATCTGATAGATATGGTCATTCCCTACGGAATGGCGTTTTTAGCTTTCTTTTATCTTCAAAATTGTAGGTTTGGGAGGTTTTCGCCCTTTTGCGTGGGCGGAAGGGGAGCGGGGCTCATTTTTTAAATACACTTGTAACAGTGTGAGCATACAGAAGTCTGGATGCAAAAATTAGTGGCTCTAACTTTCATAGTCTCTGGACCCAGGCGCTCATAAGGACGGACGGACGGACGGACAGACAGACATGGCTCAATCGACTCGGCTTTTGATGCTGATCGAGAATATATATACTTTATGGGGTCGGAAACGTTTCCTTCTGTGCGTTACATACAACCGTTAATCCCCACAAATACAATATACCCTGTATACCCTGTACCTTAGGGTCTTTGATCTAAAAATATTCTCCAAATTTAATTTACTAATTTGTATTTTCCTTTTCATTTCATGAACTTTCGTTCAGCAAATGTGTAGCATTTCCTAAACATAAAATTGGCGAAATTACAGTAGATGCAGTAGATCCAATTGAAAATATTGGAGATATTGCGATGGGGACTCATTGATATTGTATAATGATCAACTGCTATGGGACCCATTATTAATATTCAAACAGATCCATTGCATAATATTAATAGAGACTTTGAAATTAAATTTCAGAATTTTGATTGCAATAATCTAAGCGAATTGGATTCTTTTCAAGTGCAATTGCTTACGATCCGAGATCAAGATCGTTGCAATCAAATAATAGTTTTAGAGACAGAAATTCGGTAGGAACGGAAAGATCGCTGATGATGGAGGACTGGAATCCTTCGAAAGTCACAATCTCAATGACTTACTTTAAAAATTTGCAGATTATAGAGACCGAGAATGTATCCAGATCGTTATATAGTACATACAAAACATATGAAAAGTTTGATTATTAAAAGCAGTTTATTAAATGGATTTATAATATTAACTATGGCAAATATATATTTATGGTTGTCCTTTTTAGTTTTAACTTTATTATGCAATCAATTCAGAAAGATGTATCATAATTGATTTGAGTAAAATTACATTTTTAAAGCTGAGAGTCCTAACCAGCTGGTAATACTAAATTGAACATCAAAATCGAGGAAAATGATTTTAGATTCACGGTATATTTTACGGTATATTTTGAAAATGAAAAAGTATATTTTGGTATATTTTCGAGGCCCTCACGGTTTATTTTATCGATAAGTCGGCGGTCACACGGTCGCTGCGAAAACAACAACACATTACTTTAACTCTGGGCTCCGTTATTTTTTTGCGAATTGCTCTTAATTATCTGTTTTTATCGACAACCGATGTTGCTGCCTTTAGCTTTTCGTTTTCGTCTGATCTTCACAATTTCCAAATCATTTAGTTCGGGCTTTGCCGAAATTACAGTACAAAATCGTGTGTGACGCAAAAGAGTTTCAAATTTCCAATGCCATTGTGTATGTGTGCGTGTGTATTTGTGTGCAAAAATTGAAATGCCATTGAGCAGGCACCAGCTTTTTTAAGCAGCTAATTAGCATTTACTTGATCAGTCTTTCGGACTAGGCTACTTTGAGCGGGCATCTTCCCGTGCAGCTGCTCCTGCTGGTGCCGCCAACTGCTGCTTCGATTCCAACGCATTTGCAACGAGAAGGTAACTGATAATTATCCATAGAAACCTTGCGAATTGTTTTGGGCAGGGTCGCTCCGCTTCAAGAATACCATTTGGAACTCAAAGTTATCCAGGCGCAACAACAGAAACAACACTAGTCAGCGGCTATAGTAGCAGTCACCCCGAGTCGATGCCAATGCCAATGTCGACGACGTCATCTCACACATATAACATAGCTTTTCATTTTCATTTCGTGGTATGCTATGGAAAAGGAGGAGCGGTGGTGGATGGGAAACTCGATAGTTTTCATTCCCAGGCACAGGCACATTCCCATTCGCAGTCGTAGTCGGAGTCCCCGATACAAAAGCAGCCAAAATGTGCCCGCTTTAGTGCTGGTCTCTGCGACTACTTTCGGATAGCCATCAGTCTGATGTCTGCAGTCTACTGCCTACTGTTTGGTTTCTTTATAGCAGCAGCTGCCATGACACTTCCAACTGCAACGCGTTTGCCCCATCTCTACACCTTGCCGAACGCATATGGCTTTGTCATCGCGTCGTCTCCTTTCATTCATTAGTATTTATTCGATCTTCGAATGCTCAGTTCTGCGCGGGTCAACAAACCAAGCGACTTGCTCCCGCTCTATGACTGTGTTTGTGTGTGTGAAGTCACTCATTGATGGCGTCCGGTAATTTGGTGGTAATTTCGCCATCTCCATGGCCATGGCCATGACCGCCACTGACTTCGCTTCAAGGGCAGTTCATTTTGCCTTGTTTTTATCATTGTCATTAAAATGTGTGGAATATAATACTACACACGATCCCATCTATTGGGGGAGAAATGCCTGACTATTGGTCCAAAAACCTGTTCGTAATGCTTTTTTTTTTTGGTGAACGTGAAATCCGTTTTCTAGATACCACTGACAAATTTCCCTCCCTCTCCCATATACATACCTCTCATTCTCGCTGTCTCTGGGGCGATTGTACGATTTTCCCTTTTTTTTCCCACAAGCCATAGATATTCATCTCTTTCTGCTTCGGTGCGGCATGCGTTTTTTCTTGGCATCGTGTCAATGGCCAAGAACTTGAGCCAAAAAATACACGATTGTCTCGGCGTCTTTTATTTTTTGACGGAGCTCACCTTGCCGCGCATATTCAGAGACAGCCAAAGCCAAAGGAATGAAGCTCTACGCCTAAGACTCTTAATGCATGATGCCATTGTTGGGCATTCTGTTGGACTGCGAAAGCACTTATAAGATAGAAAATTATAGGTTCATAGTCGAATATCTATTGTATTGCTATTTTTTTAAATATCTGTTTAGACGGCAATAACCACCATTACAGATATTCCCACGGCATAATACGGATCTTCCAATTACTCTTTATTTCACAATAACAACGTTTCGTGCTTATCACTTAAATGATATCAAACATTTTTGCGCTATCGGAAATTAAATTAAGCGCCAGTTTCTCTATCGCTGTCGCTGCTATTGTTGTTACTTCTGCCCTGCTTTTCCTCTGGATGTTGTTTCGCCTTTCCCTTCGTTTCGTAATCCCGAGACCCAAGAAAAGCCAAAACTTAATTCACTTTCGTCTCAATGGAGAATGGAGAATATTAACATCAACAACGGCAACAACAACTACAATAGGCTGCTTCTTTAACTTTTGCGCCCCCTTGGAGTTTGTGTTTGTGTGGATACATTCGTGTTAATGAACGTAAACATGTGTGTGTATGTGTAGGAGAGGGCTGTGAATCTTTTAGATACTTAGTGTACATAATGACTCTTCCTCTCTTTTCCTAGTGATTTTGTATCTCATTTGCTAGTTATCATACACCTCCTTTTTCTTACAGCAAGCATTCTCTTTTTTACCAGAGGTTTGTAACGCTTGTTCACTTATCCACAGACGATATTTTATAAATGTACATACATATGTACATATGTGAATATTTAGATACGTATTTGACTCCAAATCAAGTGCATATAGTCAGCATTAATTCTACCACTATATATTAGTTGATTAACAACTGAACCGACGAAAAATGGTTTACTTTTAATTAAAAGAAAAGTCGCAAAGTAAAGAGAATTGATACGTTGTTGCTTCCCGCCTAGGCTTTTTCTCTTGTTATACCCTACTCTAAGAGTAAATAGGGTATATTGTGCATGTGGGGAAAGTGGATGTATTTAAAGTACAGACGGAAACGTTTCCGACCCCGTAAAGTATATAAATTCTTGATCAGCATCAATAGCCGAGTCGATAGACCCAGTGTGTCTGTTCATCCTTATGATCGCCGAGTACTCAGAGACCATAAGAGATAGGGCAACCAAGTTTTTCATTCGCCCCCACAAAAGGCGAAAATCTTCCACAGCCACAACTTTGACGATAAAAGAAAACTAAGAAAACGCCATTCTGTAGGGAATGAAATACCTATCAGATCACCGAATTGGGATCAGATTGGATCATTATTATAGCCAGAATGAAAAATTAATATGCAGTGGACAAGCCCACCCAGTCCCGCAGCTTTTATTTGTTTTTTTGCGGCTCTAGGGGAGGGGGACGTTCTAAAAGAGCGGGTTGGCGTGAGAAGTGATGTAGATGTAGATGAGAGATGTAGAGAAGTGTAAAATGTAAAATTTGAAAAATCCGCTAAGGTACATATGTACTACTGAGTATCGGGTATAAAAGATGTGACGTGTAAGAAGCGTCTCACACGTCCCTTCTCGTGGCATTGGACCCCTCAAACTTCTCACTGTGTCTATGTATGTATATACAGTATCTACACACAAGCATGCACTGTCTTTCTATCTGCATGTATGGATCTAACGAGCTCGGAAAATGCAAAATGCAAAGGAAAATGCACTGTTATTGCTTCAGATAATTTTTGGCCCAAACTGGTTTTAACCATTGTAATCAGACTAAACGGAGTACGGATCGGATGTACATACATATGTACATATCTACACATGCATGATTATGTAGCGTGGGTGCATGGATGGAATTGAATCTACTAGCACTAGCACGTTGTAGCTGCATAATTGCCGCAAGCGCCAAACCCGCAGCGCTCTGTTAATTTTCCATTCGGGATGGATGGGCGTGGAGCAAAATGTTTATAGAATGGAAACATTTTCATGTTCCTCGTTTAACGGCCTGGCAATTTTGCTGTCATAAATGCATTCAACTTTTTCACGATTCTCTGGGGGTCATGAAAATGCTTGTATGTAACTTTCCCAATGCAATTTAATGCGACAGAATATCCTCGTCAATGAACAGAATGCTAAAGGAAACCGCAAAGAACGGATCCCATCCAACGATCCTTATCCATGAATTAACATACATATGCATGTGTATATCCCGCGGCACCTGGCTACCGACTGATTAGGGTTGCATACATTATGTTTCATATGTGTGTATGTATGTATGTACATATGTCTGTTTGTCTGAGTACTCCCTGGGGGGTGGGTGCTCTTCTGTGTCATATCCCTTCCTCTTCTTAAATCTCTTATACTAGCCTACCTCTCCCGTAGTTAGTTTCATTTTAGTTTTGTCCTGTTTCTGATTTTGGTAATTTTTGCTTGCTTAGCTATAGTAGCTCTAGTCTAGTTGTGTTTAGCTCTAATTTTCCTCGAATATTAGCCTAACATCTATATTTCCTGCATGCTCGCGACCGGTTCGGTTAATCGCGCCGCGCGTCATGCGGTAGCGCCCCTCGGTCGATTGGGCGGGAGGAGGGCTGCGTTCTGCTGGGTTCTGCGCGTAACAGGCTTTGGCTTGGTGTCGCATGGGCCACTTGATGGTGCATTGGATGGTCATTGCATATCAACGTCCAGCCAAAAAAAAAATATATATATATATGTTTTGTTTACTTTTCGTCAACAAAGTGAAATAAGGGCCGTGCCAACAACAACAGCAAAAATACATATGGATGTACATATGAAGCTCTACATATATAAACTATATGCAAGTTTTACTAGCAACCGCCACTCCACGCTTTCGTCGTCGCTGCAAGTGCAAAAAGAAAAGGGACAGGTGTTTTCCGGCCCTGTGCAGTGCACACACGTTGATGTGCCTTTGTTGTCCGTTCCCCTGGCTTCACAAGCTGCAAACTGCAAACTACAAACATCTTTGCTTGCTTTGCAGGCTTTAGCAGTGCTGTTTTCATGGTCTAACGCGGAGTCATAGGAAGGGTAAAACGATATTGAATAAAAGGTGAATTCCTTGTTTTCTTTCCGTTGCAGGAGCTGCGCTGCAATCGCTGACAGCGACAGCGACAGCAATGACAACCACAACCCAGATGGAGATCAACACGAACGGGGGAGGCGGAGGCAGGTGTGGCATAGTGGCAAGCAGCTCCAGCGTCACTCCAGCGCCCATCTGCAGCAGCGGTCTCCAGAAAAATGCCGTTGGCGTTGATTCGCCCAGTAGCAACAGAGGTGAGGCTGACCCCCCCGAAGGAAGGGACAAGAACGGGAGCTAAAAAGAGTTAAATGCTTTGGTAATTTGTTAAACAAGACTGCGGCACCTCGGCACGCGATGTGACGCCAAGACTCACTGCTCTTAATAGTCGGGTCTGCTATCCTTCTCTCTATAAGGCGACATGCACGCCAAACAGCAATCTTAACCATTTGTAAGTGATCTCGTAGGGGGAGTACCACATGGAGCTCACTTCGATGTGGAATTGTCTCGGGGCTTACGTGTTGGATTCGCGTGCTCGCGTGGAGCCGTTTAAGTGCTTAATACTTAATTATTTGTGACAATCTTTAGACAATAAAGTCCAAAGCAGATCAGCTTGGTTTAGTATTTCGTCTACCAGATACCTTTACCGGGTTGAGAGCGAAGTAAAAGTGTTTCCCCTACCTTAAGTGGCTTCTAGATTTTAAATAATTCAAAGAAATTTGGGCACATACATATATTTCCCATTTAACCGCAAAGTTCTTGCCTGAAAGTGAATTCTTACCTTCACATTCAGTATGAATCTAAGTTGGGATTGATGTTCCAGAAACTCAGAAACGACCCAGTGAGACTTAATCGAAATAATCAATGCTAGCTGGCCTTTGTTAGCAGTGCTTTCTGTGGAGTTGGATAGAAAGAGAATAATCAAAAAAGTCTTGCTGTGTGCCGCATCATCTGGTGACTTAATTGCTTAAAACTTAAACAGCATCACCTGGTGATGCGTCACAAACGACTCCCCGAGCCCCACCTGTCTGTGCGTATTCACGGTCAGTGACTGATTTAATTTCGGGGTTTGGTCTACTATTATAAAACTGCCGTACACGCCATCAGATCTGACCTGGCATTGAAATTGTGTAAGTGACGTGAATGCGATTTCAACTTGGATGGAACAATGGGCTAAACGATTAGACCTCAATTGGTGTTATTTATGGGATGTTACGCAAGCGAAAAGCACTGCAATGCCTGGGAGCAGAGGAAGTATTTCTTCAATATCAGCAAGCAGAACCAACCAACGTTTAGGAAAAGCGCAAGTGTCCACATCCGCTTGATGCATAATTCAATTCCAGGCTATTTTTAGCATCCCCATGGCCACCCTTCTTCTGAAGAACGAAGCCGAAGACGAAGCCGAAGCCAAGACACTCCCACAGTCACAGACATAACCACAGACTAGTGGGCTAAATATAAACGGACAGGGCATAGCCCCAGGGAGGAGGGAGTGCGATACGTTGATCGGCTCGCACATGTCGCTGGAATGCGCCCGGAGGGAGCTCCGATAATGGACTAGTGGCTATGTCATTTGATTGCGAACAGCCATTTCAGGCGCTCAAAGATCGATGCATAGATCTGTCCGTCGTATCGACGTACATTCATGTGCCGACGTACCGGTTCACAAATTAAATCTTGAGTTGAGTGACAGGGTGGTAGTCGTTTTGCCAAGAGAAGCCAAAGCCAAGTATTTACCTAGCCGAGAGACCCAGGCCAAATCCTACATTCGACATCAAATGAACAACCAGTGCGAGCGAGCGGATGGCGAGCGAAACCCGTTTTCATATTGGAGCGCAAGCTCCTCTCCCGCGACATTTCTGTAGGCAGAAATAACTTACGAACCCAAGTCGACTCGAGTCGAGTCTTATTCGAGTTGAAACGGGGCTAGGGTTGGATAGTCAGCTGCATCGGCGATATTGCTGTGAGTCATTTGCGTTTTTGCAATGTCTGGCAGCAGCGCCTCACGGACGGAAAAGGGAAACAGTGAGGCCTTTTCCTTTTTTATTTTAATCATTATAACTCTTCGGTACAGATTTATTTTTTTTTTGTCGCCTATTTGCAGTGCTGGATGTCACCAAGCGCAAGAAACTCAAATCCCGGAGCAGCGTGGGGGCAGCGTCCACTCCAACCACAACGACAGTTTCCTCGCACACGATTCGTAGCAGTGGTAGTGGCAGTGCCAGCAAAAGCAATGTCACGGGCCCAAACTATTCCAAGGATCATCTGGATGCCTGGCTGGAGAATTGCCTGCGAGATGCTACCAATGCGCAGCTGTCGTCATCCTCTGAATTTCTCGACTTTACTCCGTCCACAGCACAGGCTAATAAGCAAATCTTTGTGACTCAGTCGTCAGTCCAGCAACAGCAACAACAGCAACTACCACAGCAGCAGCAACAACAGCAACAGCAATTCCTCATGCGCTCCCATTCGCAGCCTTATAGCATGGGCACTGGCACGCCCTTCAGCCTGGGGATTCAACGCGTGAGTTGAAGCCATTAGGGCGAAGGTAGATTACTTGAGCCATTTCCAGTAATGTTTCTCTCCCTCCCTCCGCTCGCACAGCACTCACAGGCCCTCAGCCATCGATATCCGATGCTCTTTCCGCCCCAAAGCTACCCCAATGGCTATGGCATGGGCATGGGATATTGCGGCGATGGGGGACAGGAGTTTGCCAGTTTACCGCCGCTGGTCAATATGCTGGGAGGGACGGGTGGCGGTGGCACCACCTCAGAGCATGAGCAGAACTCCACGGATGTCTTAGACGGAAGCAATCCAAACTTTAGCAGAGGGTAAGGAAATTGTACCTAAAACTACTGTAAGTGTCTCTCCTAATGCGACCCAAATTGCAGGTTCCGATTCAGCGATCCCTGCCTGCTGAATCCCTCGGACAACGACTCCAAGCTGAGTGGCCAGAACACTCCCGACTGCCGCAATGGCAACACCAACACCAACGATAGCGGCTGCGATCTGGCGCAGCAGAACAAGTTCTTTGCGGCACTGATGGAGCAAATCAATCTGTTGCACGATACCAATTCCAAGATATGCCGCAATTTGCATGAAACCAAAGGTTCGTTCCCACAACAGGTTCGAGAGGGAGCCAGGTTAGGTCAGGGACTCCATCGGAGCTTTTGTTTTTCACAAACTTTATGTTCTGTTCTGTTGTATCTTACTCTTACTTGTATATCGGTATAGCTATTTCCCGATTCATTTGTATTTTTTGCTACTTTCTTTTACCTTTTGCCCTCTTTCTATGTATTCTTTTTGCACCCTCATACACAGTCGATATCGAAGCTTTAAAGCACGCTCCTAACGGCCAGGCCTGGGCAGGTGCTGCCACGGGCACTGGCACTGTCACTGGCGCTGGGGGCATGCGGCACCGTAGAGATAGCTTGAGCGGATTAAGCACACAAAGTCAGCCACTGGTGTTTGGCGGTGGATTCGGTGGGACACACAGTCCGGCGCCCACCTTTCATTCAGGTATAGGTACAAACAATACGGCACCACCTCGACCTCTGTGCTCGGATCCACGAAGCACGTATTGACTAATTGACTTTAATTTCTGACTTCTAGGAGCCTATACGCCAGGTATGATGACCGACGTGGTGCGCGAGGTAAAGGAGGCAGCGCGAGTGCGCGAGGACGCCCTCCTCAGTCGGTATGTTCTGCAATGTTGGCGATTATATATTCGTGTGTGGGGGCTAATCTGATCTTTGTTTTACTTAGAGTCAAATCAATGGTCGAGGAGCGTCAGTGGTCTCTGAACGAGGGAAATGTACGTATACTGCGCGACATTGATGATCTGAAGGTGAGTGACAAATCGCCATTCGATGAACTTTTGCTCAGCTCTTCTTCAACCTGTTATGCAGTCGCACGTGATGCAACTGCGTCTGGAGCGGAAGGAGACACATAAACGTCTGTCGCATCTTGAGGCAGAAAACAAGTACCTGCGACAGGCCCTGGCCAGCTGCTACAACCAGCGTCAGGCCTATCACGACATCACCTATGAAAACGAGCGGGCACGTGGTTCACGTAAGCCATTTCCTAAGGGCGGCGGCGGTGGTGGAGGTGGCGGTGGAGCTGCAGGAGTGGGGCCACGGCGAGCTCAGTCGTTCAATCTACATTATGGAATAATGCACCAGACACCGACACAAACTACACAAGCCCTTGATGAGGATGACGAGATCGAGGAAGACAACGAGGCGGTATCGGTGACTACCACCAAGCGCCTGTCGTGCTCCAGCAGCGAGTCCCGCAGTAATGGGCTGCCCACACCCACTGTCCAGCACTCGCAGTCCTCATCACTGGCACAGCAGCAGCAGCAGGAAGCAGCGCAAAGCCCACCCACGTTTGCATTGATTGCGGAACATTTGGATCGGGATCCCGCACTGCCGCCGCCACTGTTGCCGCGCAAAAAGGAGCATACCCAGCTCAAGCGCGAACTCGGAGAAGCAGCCGCCGCACGTAAGGAGGCCAATCAACGTATCATAGCGTGGGTGTAGTCTATGCTCTATTTTACTATGTATTTTCTTTGACTAAACGAGCACAATTTCATTTCACATGCATGCATATTCTGAAAGGCACCACCACCCCCACACCCATTCATCATTTAAATCGAGTGTAGTACGTACGGTGACTAATCATAACCACTTACCATTTTTGCATTTCTGTTCTTCTCTTTCTACGCTCTGTTGTGGCCTGGTCTGACCATCCATCTTCTACTATAACAATGTTGTAGACTTGAAAAGTTGGTTAAAGACCTAAGTGTCCAGGTCAAGGGCAGCCAATCGAATTGGAATCCGACCAGGTCTAGTGAACCCGCACTGGCAGCCTCACCTGCTGCGGAAGCGGCAGCGTCACCGACAACGAAAGCACAGGCAACAGCGGCACCGAAATTCAGCGTGGCCGACGGACCGATTACGGACTTATAGTTTTAGCTAAGAGCCCCCGACTGCAAGGCAGCGGCTCACCGGCCCCAGCGGGCAGTGCGAGTCAGCCACTTATAGCACCCAGATCTACGGGGCGGCCAAAATCAGAAAGTGCACACCTTTCGTTTCAAAATTATGTATAAATCATTAACCTTTGCATAGTCCAACTTCATACCTACACTATAAATATGACGAGGATACTTTTAACATGCCAAAACTAAATACAAATACACTTCATACATATCATAAGATAAAACCCGAGCCCTCACCATCGCACTCGCTCGCCTTTGTTGACTCATTTCACATACGAGGCAAGCCGCACAAGGCCATGTAGTTTGTCCATCCAACATAACCAACGCAAATTGTTACTAACTCTAGGCTATCCGACCTAACTGAGAAACCATGTACCTATTATAAAGAAAAAGCAAAAATCAAAAGCTAAAATACATACTTACATAGCAATATAGCTATATGAGCGAACGAACACAATGTTATTCGCGGAGCGGATATTTATTCCAGTTTATAGCCGTAAGGAAGTAGTGCCTAAGATTTTGTACTAGCTGAACCCATTTATATTTGTTAAGTGCCATTTAATAAAACGGAATACACACTTGTAAATTGTAACCACAGCATCTTAAGCATCGGCTCCTCCTCTCCAAAAGGATTCCGCGGAAACTACTATGACATCTCTAGTTTCCATCATACATATATTACATACATATATGCGCATTTATTTTAAACCTTTCGTCACATAAATACTCATACGTAGGTTCGGCTCAAACTTAAAAATAAAATCTGATCTGATTACTTTTTGGCCATCCCAGGGGCGTCCGTCCATTGCTGCATCTGCATCCGCTGGCGTTTCGCGGAAAAAGTCAAACACCTTACAAGGCATCTAAGAATAAATAAGATGGATGGATTAAATGTAGAATATATTGAAACGAACAGAAAAAGGATGAATGCGTGGTGAACTAGATGGGTGTTGTGTGTTGTTTGTCATTGTTTAATTTAATGCAATGTTTCAGTGATGGTTTTTTTTTTTTACGTGTGAGTTTGCGATTCGCTGGTTGGGTAGAGTGCCGTCGCGCTACATACATTGTGCCGCCATGTCGCTGCTGTCGATGCCCAACATTGCCAGCTCGTCCAGTTCCGCTTGGCGTCTCATCTTCTCACTCTCTGTAGGGGAAGCCGGCGGCTCTGGTATGTCCGAAAGATCCACGGGGTCACTGATGACCCTGCTCTTTGTCTCAACTTCGACAACGGATTCTGGGGCTTGGGGTAAGCTTGGCATAGGTATGTCCTCTGCCTCAAACAGTTTCAGGCTATCGGCCTCTGATTTGCCATTAAGCAGCTGAGACTCTTCATCCTCAGTGGACATTTCCATGGGTGAGCCGACTGCATTAGCGGCATCGGCCTCGCCAATGGTCACTAGGTGAATGCCCTGCTTGGCTAAATCCTGAAGATTGTCCTCGTTTAGTGCTGGCTCATCCTCGACAATAGTGGTGATGGTTTGTGGCTCGCTTTGCGTCTGGCTGTTCTCGTCCGTAGCATCGCCCGCCGATCCCTCGGTTGGGAAAATGATGTCGAGCGCCTCGGCGAGATCTTTGGGCAGTTCCCCATCCCGGGGCTGTTCCGCTGCGTCCAATGGCTGCCTCACTAAATCTTCTTCGGCCTCATCAATGCCGGGCGGCAAAACGTCCTCCTCATCATTGCCGTTCGCTTCCTGTTCAGCATCGTGCAGCTCGTGCATTTCCCCATCTGATCCTCCTCCTGGGGGCGGTGGAGGGGGGCAGTTGGTCATCAGGCTGGCAAACTGGACAGGATCCGGCATCAGCTCGTCGTAGTCAACCATAATGCCGGCGTCCGGATGAAAGGGCGGAGCATTTCCAAAGGCATCCTCCATCATGGCCATTTGTATTTGAGCGGCTGTCGGTGCAAGGTGTCGGACAGCCACTGGCACCGTTGGTCCACCCATGGGCGGCGGAGGTGGAGGTGCCTCGAAGGAGCCGTTGGTGTAGGCAAGCGCTTCATAGCTTGAAGCTGCTGCTGCTGGCTGCTTTTTGAATACTGGCATCTTGCCGATAAAGGGCAGCTTCTTGCCTCCAACTGTGGCAGTGCTGCTGTTCTTCGGCGGCTTTGGCTTTGCTTCTGGATCTTTCTTGTCGCGCTTGTTCTCACTCTGTTTACGCTCAGGCTGCGCCCGTGGCCGGAACTCGGAATGCTTGATCACTGGTCGCTCCACTCGTTCATCGGAACGGCTGCGGCTGCGACGACGTCGTATGTCACGCGATCGACTTCGTCGGCTGGTTCTCAAGGGGGAACGAGAAAAGCGCCTGCGACCACGGCTGCGTGAGCGACTGCGTGACCGACGCCTATCGCGGTCGCGCTCACGATCGCGGTCACGTCCACGATCCCTGTCGCGATCTCGCCGATCCCGATCAATGCGGCCACGACTTGTGCTATGGGAACGGCTACGCCGTCTAGGGCTGCGCGAACGTCGGCTGCCTCCGCGCAGTGACTTGTTCTCTGCTGCTGGCGCTGTGGACAAAGCAGCTCTTTTATTTTCGTCTGGCTCGCGGGGGCCTTTGCTTTTCAGCTTTCCCTTGAGCTGCTCCAGCAACTTCTTTTCGCTCTCGCTGATTACTGGCTGGACAGTGTTCCACTGCTGCATCATGGCGTCGTCCCGCTTCTTTTGCTCCTCAGCATGTTCTTCGCCAGTGGCAGATGTCCATTTGCCACGGACAGCCGCATTCATGGAATCCTTGATAATGGGGGGAGGTGGCGGCACTATAGCTTGAAAGGGTCCATCCGGCCTAGTTGTCAAGGGAGTCTCCTGCTTGCGCATGGTCACCCGTATAGAGGAAGCGTTGATTGGTTTGTCTGCTGGAACAGTCACTGTATCCTCTGCATGCACTTTCTTTGCTGCCTGTGTCTTCTCTTCCTCCGATGAAGAGCTTCCTGAGGATGACGAGGTACTGTTGCCATTTCGCTTGCTCTTCTTCCCTTGCTTTCGCTTTTTCTTTTTCTTTTCGCCGCTGCACGAAATGAGATTAGGATTGTTGGCTTACATTCAATATTCGAAAATTTTTCATCTCAAAAGTACTCACCTCTTCTTCTTGCGCTTCTTGGAGGCCTTGTCCTCATCCTTCTTGACCTTTTTGCTCTTAGCGGCATCGTCCTCCTTCTGGTGTTGAACAGCCCGCTCGCGATTGGCAATCCATTCAGTTTCATAGTTCGGCGTTTGATTAATGAAGAGCTGTAAAATGGATAAACACAGCACATTATTGTATGCACTTCATTCCAGATCGTGCCACACAGCATCCAAAGTTAATTTTTACCTCGTACTTATTGGAATGGAGCCTAGACTTGAGATGCGCTGAGGCACAGTGAAGGTCGCCAATCCAAACGCTGCAGAGCTTGCAGAACCAGGCGTTGGCCGGCACAAGGAACTGCATGCCTCGTACGGGCACACGCTTGATGGGGGCATTTTCAAACGTGGGATAGGGGTCGTGGTCAATGCCCACATGCCAGGGGGTCTCTATTGTCTCGCGATTCATGTGCTCTTCGGCATGCAGATGCTTCAGATAGTCGCGTGCCGTTTTCGGGAACACTCCACAGCTGTCGCACCAATGCTGTTCGGGATCGAAAAACACAAAATTGTAGTTTTGTGCTGAAGCTGAGGCTGATTTCGTTGTAGCTTCACCATGTCGCTGCTTCGACTTCATTGTTTTCATGGCTCGGTGCTTCAGAAGACTTGTGGGAGTACCTTCGCCGGGCACGTCGCCGTCGTTGTCGCCATCGCCGTCTGCGTCCTCGTCCTCACCCTCACCCTCAGATGACGAGTCGGATGAGCTGCTAGCCGAAGAGCTAGAGTCGGAGCTTTCACCAGTGCTTTCGCTTGAAGTGTGAGATCTACTAGCCACCTGCTCTGGCGGCGCCTTCACATTCGGTTTGGCGCGAATGCTCGCGGGCTGCTCATCGTCGTGTTCCTCGTCACCAATGATGCCATTCAGCATGTCGATTACATTTTCAATAGTGTCCAGTTTTTTCTTTATCTGCACCTGCAATGCCAATTAAATGAGTGTGTGTTGTGGTTCTAGCACCAACCACTCTGTAAGAGTCTTTCATGAAATATTACTAACCTGCAGTCGATCATTTTCCTCAATGAATGCCTTTGTGGTTGGCGAGGGTGGTGCACCGTCGCCGTCCACCAGGTCTTCACGCTGATCCATCAGCACCTGCATTTCCTTTTTGAGCAGTGTCACCTTCTTCACGTAGTTGGTGCGCTGCTTCTTGAGTTCGTCCTTTTGATTTTCCGCTTCCTGGGCCACAGCTGCCATTCGGCGGTTCATATGGGCGGGGATGGAGGAAAAGAGAGATTCAAATTAGTACGCATTTTCGCCAGAGAAAATAAAGTTCAAATTTCATTTACAAAATGCATTCTCGAGTGCATTTCAGCGGCTAGTTACACGCGGATGCAGTCTCCGGATCTCATCGGATCGGATCGGATCGGATCGAGTCTGACCGTGTCGTGTGGCTTGATCTGCCTGTCCTCGTTGAAGTTGGAGTGCATGTTGTGGTGACGACGAGGAGCGTCCATTCAAGTGCGATTTTTCGACTACACAAAAACGACAGAAAATGCGTTTTCTATTCGAAAGGGAAAGTCATTTTTCAAGCCCTCGCCCAGGCGTCAGCGTTAGCTCTGGCTTCGCGTTTAGATTTGCTAGATTCGGATTATCTTTACAGCAATTTTGTTGTTGTTGTTTGTGTTTTTGTGTGTTTTTGATTTGGTTGCGAGCCAATTGCGCGCGTTTACGTTACAAAAAAATTTTTTGTTAGGGGCGTAATCATGACAACAATAATAAAACATAATGTGAGAGGTTTGCATGTGAATTTTCGTAGTTACCAGAATATAATTCATTTCCACACTTACCGTCCTGTGGCGGCAAACCTGCGCCCTCGAGCGCTGGCGCTTTCTTATCCTCCTCCTCTTGTTGCTTCTGCGTCGGTGCTTCCTGCACTGACTGCTGCTGTGGGACAGCAGGCTGTTGTGCAGGCTGCGGAACGCCAGCCAGCGTCTGTGGCATCCACACCTGTTGGCCGTACTCTGAGAAATAAGAAGCGAAAAAATCGTCACAAACAAACCTTGCAGGACTCGGACAAATATACTCCTTTCCCCTATATATATATTGTGTATGTATTTTTGACGGAAAAACGTGTTTTCATATTAAAAGATATTAAAATTTACCATTTACGACCCAGGCGCCTGTGGTCAGTGGTCCGTAGCCAGCATTGAAATTGGTCTGTGTTGTTGGTTGCACTGGCATGCCATATCCGGGCGGCGGTGCTTGAGGCGGAAACACATTTGGCGGCGCCATTCCGTACTGATGGCCATATACATCGGGTGGAGCCCCATACGTGACTGGAGCATACATTTGCGGGGGCATAACGCCATATGCTGGAGCCATTTGAGGCGGTGGTCCACCCTGATTCTGCGGTGGAGGTAGTGGGGGAGAGGCTGGCTTTTTCTTGGGTGACCAGCGGCTTGATGGACTAATTCCACGACCGCAGCGACGGGGAGGAGTAATGCTGCGTGAGCGTGACCGTCCATAGCGATCGCGTCTGCCTCGCCGAGGTGGTGAACGCCGACGGTCGGGTGAGCGTCGACGGTCGCGATCAAAACGCCGCCGTGCGGGATATCTGCCATAGTCCGGAGAGTCGTAGCGGCCCCTGCGAGGACTTGGCGACCGCGATATTGAGCGTCTACGACGCGTAGCACCTGGCGATCCAGCATTTCTGGAATCTGAGCGTCGGCGAGATGTCGAGCGGCGTAGCGAAATTGAACGTCGGCGTGAGCTTGATTTGCTGTTTTTTCCTGACGCGGCATTTGCCTCCTCGCCTTTTCCATTTCCACTTTTTTCGTCGACGCCGGGTGGACCTGGGGGCAAATCACCCGCATTGCCCAACCGCCTGTCTGTCGGTTGCTTCAATACCATTCCTTCGTCCATCTTCATGCAGCGGAATAATGTCCACTAACCGGATATTGTCAATTTTATCTGAACGATTTGCAAAGTTTTTCCGATTAAAATTACGTGTGGACAGCACCAACAGAGTGACTGCGGAGTTATCGATAAAATATACCGTCTGACCCTGAGAAATATACCAGAATATACCCAATTATACCATTTTCCAAATTTACCGTCAATATATACCGATGAAAATAATATTCCTCAATTTTGATATTCGAATAAGTATTAAAACTTGGTTATGGGTCTTGGCACTGAACATTTAAATGTAAGCGATTCATGAATCGATTCTCTACAATCTTGCTTATTATAAGGATTGGATTATTGAATTTTATAAAAACGAGAACGGGACGTGTGAGACGCCTCTTACGCGTCACAACTTTTATACTCGGCACTCAGTACTACATATGTACCTTAGCGGTTTTTTGTCAAATTTAAAATTTGTTCTTCATCTGTCATCTACATCTACAACACTTCTCACGCCAACACGCTCCTTTAGCGGCAGAGGCCGCACACTACACGAAGCAGAGTGTGAATGAGAGAATGTGAAAAAACGAATATAAAAGGTCCAGGACGGGGTGGGTTTAGCCACTGCAAATTAATTTCTTCATTCTGGCTATAATAATGTTCCAATCGGATCCCAATAGATATGGTCCTTCCCTACGCAATGGCGTTTTTAGTTTTCTTTTATTTTCAAAATTGTAGATTTGGGAGGTTTCCGCCCTTTAATGGAGAGGGGGGGGGGGGGGGGGGGGGGGGGGGGGGGCGGTGTAAAGGGCGGGGCTCATTTTTAAAATGCACTTGTAACAGTGTGAGCATCCATAAGTCTGGATGCCAAATTTGGTCGCTCTAGCTTTTATAGTCTCTGAGATCCAGGCGCTCAACAAGACGGACAGACAGACAGACATGGCTCAATTGACTCGGCTATTGATGCTGATCAAGAATATATATACTTTATGGGGTTGGAAACGTTTCGTTCTGTGCGTTCCATACAACCGTTATTCGCAAAAATACAATATACCCTATTTACTCTTCGAGTACCGGGTATAAAAAGGTTAGGCATTTATGCAAATGACATTTCATTTCACATAGAAACTACACTGTATTATACACATTTGATACATACTTTCAACAAATTCGAAGAGTATGGAAATTTGTATACCGTATAATCTTTGAAGCTTAATATTTTAATCCTGCTCGAACGGCTGACAAGACGCTAGCAAGCAAAATGTTTCCGAAAAATAGTGAAATATCGTTGAAGTTAAGCACAAGACCCGCTGAAACGAGAATGGATCACAATTTAATAGTGAGTTTGAACAAATAACGGTGGCTGGGCCGAAGCCGAACTAATACTCGTACACATTCTGATCTCATTAAGTTTCTTAAGATTGTTTATGGTGTTGAAGATAATTTGCAAAAGATTACAAATGTGGTTGAAAAGAAAGTGCTACAATCTTATCTTAAATGTATAATTACTTTACCATTAAAATCCGTTATTTTTAAATCCGAACAAATTATTTACTTTCTATTAGATTACTTCAATGAATATAAAAATAAAGTATAATCCATTTTTTGAGCAATTCTTGACATTAATAACTATTGCTAAATTATTAAAAATTTCCAAATCAAAAAGAACTTCAAATGCATGACTCATTGCAACTATCACGGACTTGCAATAATATTTAACTTTGCTGTAGAGGAAATACAAATTATCAGTTCTACATTGTTCTCATTGTTTGCTTTTCTGCCAATTTTTGAAAGCATTTTCTTGTAGTAGTGGCTGCACTTCAGGGGGCATGCATATGACTACACCAAGGCAACTATAAAAGGCATTTCAGTTGCCACATCGGCCATCAGTTTATCTTAAAATGAAGCTTCAGGTCACCGTCTGCTGCCTGCTCGTGTTTGTCTGTTGTGCTGTCGATGCCTACAGTGGCAATGGCCAGCCTGGCTGCAAGACTCAAATGGAACTCGAAATATCAGTGTTCCGCAACAACTGGGATGCTACGTCCTACTGGAAATGCGATGAACTTAACGCCCCCGCCACCCAAATGAAGTGCCCCGACGAAATGGGCTTTGTCGATAGCCTCAAGAACTGTGTCAGCTGGGACGAATGGGAATGGGAAACTCCTGTTGCTCCACTCAGCGAAGTGGACGAGTGACCACTCGCATGTGCATGTTGAAACAGAAATCACGTATCTTTAAATGAATTTCATTGAATTGAATATAAAACAAATGCGCTAGGCGATAGGCAAATGCAGATGATCTGATTACAAATTAATTAATGATGGGTTGGGTACACTATACACGGGGAGGGGATTTAGTCCCTCGTGCGTAGCCCCCAAATCGAGGTACGACGCGAGCCTACTGTCGGGCGAGAAACTGAACTATGAATAAACTTGTTGATCCCCATCTTGGGCATCTGCTGTTCAAGCGCTTCCATTGCCCCGTCCGAAAGCATTCCAAAAATGTCCAGATACGTGAGAGAGGACATTTCCTTCAATTCACTGAAAAAGCAATAGAGACTGTTACCTACCATCTGTTAATGAGAGTGGAATCAATGCACTTACACAAAGCTGGCCGGCGGAATAAGGTAGCAGCGAGAAACGGACAAATATTCCAGCATTTGGAACTGCATAATTGCCTCAATGGCCGCTGGCGTCAGGCTGTTGCAGTCCGACAGATCGAGCTCTAAAAGCTGGGGGCAACGGGTCTGCAACGATCTCACATCTGAGGATGTGAAGCATATATGAGATACAAATATAAAAGGGGATGCTAGTATGCTTAGCTTACGGGAATCGAACAGTACGCGTCGGCAGCCAGCCACGTTGAGACGGATGACATTGGGTGAAATGTGCGTGACCAAGGCAGTGACAGCATCGGCACTCAAATCTGTCCATGAAATGTTTAAGCTGCTTAGATTTGTGAGGGATTCCATCATCAGTCGCACACTCCTGGCCGTTAAGCCGCTAGCCATAGTAAGATTCAGTGCCTCCAAAAATTTGTTTTTTGCAATCTCGGCGCAAATTTCATCATTAAGCTCTGCATTCTCCAGGCTTAGTTTTTTTAGCTGCCGGCACTGGGATATAAGGGTGCGCAATGACATTCGGCTAATGGAAGTCATGCTCAAGTCCAGATACAGCAAGCGGGACTTAAATTCGGAGACCAATGGTGTGAAGGCGGGCTCTTGTATCTACATAAATGACAAAGAGATTTAAAAGGCATAGCACCACAATAAGTATAGACTACTACTCACATTAGCCTGCGCCAAACGCAGCACCAAGACGCCCCGGCGCACAATCTGTTCGAGAGCAGCTGGACAAAGTGTGCGTAAGCCAAGATCCAACCGTGTCCAAAGAGTTTCATCACGGGAACATCGGTTGAAACGTCGACTCACAGTCGCCATGCGCAAAAGTGTTTTTTTTGGTAGCCACTTGAAAATGTCCAGTAAAATCTCATCGGACAACTTGTCGAAGTAGTTTATTCCACTGTTGATGTGGGCACTCATTGCGGCCGTTCGATACACGAAGAAGCTGTCTTTTCCCACCAGACTATTGGGCACCAAATGGGGCGTAGGCGCAGCGGTCGGCTTCTTGTGCTGACGGAGAGCCTGCCTGCTGGTGGAGGGCTGCATGTTAAGCGGAGCTGCAGAGTCGCACTGATTGTTGCATAAAACTGCGGCTAGTGGGTTTCGCGTCCGTTTGCTGGGGGAGTTCGAGTTGCTGCTACACTCAGAACTCAGAGCCGAGCGCTTGGCTTGGGCCAGAGCTTGAAGCTTCTGCTGCACATCGTCGACGATGGTCGTGTTGCTCCCACTGCTATCCAACGTTGTTTCGGCTGTGGAGCTAACACTGAGGCGTTGGGGCTGCAGATGCGACATACGCGCCACATTGGCATGAGGCGTAGTCTCGTTGGAATTGTCATCGATGTTTGCACTCGTACTCACGACCAGCGCAATGGCTGACATGGCTGATGAGCTGCTCTCCTCGGAGTCCAACATTCCAACACCCATCTCTTCTAGGGCCTCGAAGGTTAGTGCAGATGGCGAGGAAGTGTGTTCGTAATGAGACGATTTTGTGGCGCAAAGGACAGTGCCCACACCTACAGCGAGATTTTTACTTGTTGCGCGTTTTCTGCAATGAGTGACGGAAGTGCATTTACAATAAATACTTATTAAGAAAGTGCCTCAATCAGCACATAGGTCAAGTACCCGGCAATTTAATTAGTCAACAATTTGTATTTTTGACCTCTTTTCGTTCAAGTGCCTGTGACGTCACGGTGTGCACTTTCAATTGAAGAGTCCCCCGATATCACTGAACGTCGGCTACTTGGCCACCATAATTACCTGGTGACGGGGCACAGATTTTCCATATTTTCGTGTCCCCTGTGTTTACGGCTACTCATATTTGGACGAAATTTCACTTTGTTTTTTCCGCAAAGCAGACAAAATTTTCGCGCTATTTTCACAGAGTTGTCATTGCTGTGAAATATTAACACGGGGTGGACACGATTTATTTTCCATTATATTAAGGCTCCTTATTACTAAACCTTTATTAATATTATTGAAGGCGTAATTTATAAATTATTTAAAACTGCTAATATCTGCCCATAATAAAGTTATCTATATAATGTTTAATATATCGTATATCGCAAAAAGTAAATTGATCTGGTAGCGCTGAACGTTGCCCAAGTAGACAAAGTCGGTGTTGCCACGTTAGCCTATTTCAGGCTATATCTAGCATTTTTATTTGTTGACTATCATAGTGTTTTAAATAAAATTAAATATTTTCCGGATTTTATATCTGCATTTAAAACATTAAATACATAATGTTTGTTCCTTGGATTTATAATTCGGTTTTTCATCGAAATATCAAAAAGCAGAATATATAAATTATTATTTTGTTTTAGCCATTTTTTGCTAACTTCTCGTTGTCTACTTGTGCACTTCTGAAATTGTGCCAGCACTGGAAAGGGTGCACAAAAGATGTTACCGTATTTCAATAACTTATAAGATAAATAACAAAGATATTAATATTTCAAAATAAAACAAGGAAAGTTTAACAAAGAGTCTGTCTACACCTGTGTCCAGCCAATAAGTCGAAAAGGGTGAGTAAAGATGGATTTTCTTTTGTGGCGCATTCAACAACGAACGGGAACTTTCTTCGTTGCAGTTTAAGTCTTTCGTGTTGACGATTTCTAAATGGTGAAAACCGATCTGCTCCTGCCCCCGGTCATCAGAAGTTTTATCAAGATGAGCATGCGCACTCGTGCCTTGGTCTTTTCCACATTTTTTGGAAGCTGCTTGGCCATCGGCCTGTTGCTTGTTAGCATGACCACTAACCACTGGGTTCGCGCCAATCCACGGCGACACAATTCATCAGATTCTAAGGGCGATGTCAATTTTGGACTTTTCTATGGAAACCAGCACCTAAACCTCGGCTATGGGCCTCGAACATATCCGGTAGATGGTGAGCCTCCGAACATTTTAGAACGAAATCCAGAAGTAATGGTATGTTTCCTTGCAGTTTACACCTTTATTCGAACTGAGAACGGCGACACAAGCTTCTGGCTTTGGCTTCTTACGACATTGGGCACTGGATTCGGCCTCTTGGCCTGCGCCGTGGCAGCTATTGCTGCTGTCCTAAAGTCTGCCTCGGCAGCCAAAAGAGGAGGCACCATGGTTCTGCTTCTTACTGCCAACATGTCAGCCGCGGGAGCGCAGGTTGTTGCATTTGTTGCATGGCTAGTGCAGTTTTACCAGTATCTCGTACACAACGTGCTACTCACCGAGCACCAGCAGCATCACTGGTATAGCACTGGGCTGGCTTATCTGGGCTATAGCTTCTACTTGGTCGTGATATCCACCATTGTGGTGCTGATCAACATAACCATTCTCCTATATGCCAGACGCCGCGAAAGCCGCGACCGCCGCCTTCGGCTAGAGCCAGAAAGCAAGGACAAGCATCAGGCCGCCATAATGCTGTACTAGGAGTGGCTGCCGGAAGCAATCCTAAATGGACCTCAAATGACCTCTACTCGAATATGGGGACGAGTAGCGACCACCAAGTAATCTCAGTGGCTCAAATGCTTGTGCCTTACTTAACGCCTTTGCTTGCCAGGAAGAAGGGCTACACATATCCACTCCAACATATTCCACATATTTACACATATTGAATATTTATACATACTTAACCATGTCCGTGAACGCTGAGATATTTCAGTGGCCGGCTGAAGTCTGAAAAGCATTATGAACAAACTTGATGGAGCAAAGCATTTGATACTGCCCGCACATACATACATATCTCTATTTACTTATACAACTACATTTATCTACTATATACATTTTATACACTCGAATGACCTTTACATACTCTGTTTTCTATACCTTGTAAGTACATACACATACATATGTAGAGGAATTTTTGATGTGCATACAAATACAGCAACAGTCATGGTTAAGAAATACAGAACACACACTCGTTGCTCCCTAATTGATACATCAGTTCAGGGTGTAGGCCATTAACGTTTTAAGACGATCCCCGAGGGAAATGTGCTTTTGCAGTAGCACACGCTACGCCGCGGGCAACATCCGCAAGGAAAAAAAAGTCTCTGCGGAAAGAGTCATTTGTGACATGAAGCAAAGCAGTGCATGTGGCTACTTTTTGATGAATTGCTTAAGAATTTTGCCTTTTCCAAGTGTCACAATATTTCCCTCTATTATGTGTTGGTTCCAGCTAATTGCGGCACCGGATCGAGGCCAAGACCACACTGCGTGCAGCAAAATCTTGGTGTCATCGCATTGAATTTGGCAAAGGAATCAATTACCTTTTTTACCTATAACTTATTCGTCTTTGTGAGCGCCTCTGAGTGATGGCTGTTTCCTTGTCAAGACAAAGGTCGATTTGTGTGGCATTGTGTTGATCTGCGGCAGGCACTTCCTATTCAATTATACTATAGGACCCGCACAGGACTCGGCACCTTCTGGTGCTGCTGCTGCTGCTGCTGTGACTGCTCCTGCTCCTGCTCTCGTCTCTCTCTACGACCCGATCGAGCCAATTATGTCATCATTAGTTTTGATTAGTTTGTTGGGCTTGGGCTCATGTTGATGGGAAAACTGCACAAAAAGTCGCCAGTCCGTTTTGGCATTGTACGGCACTTCCGGCACCACCTACTGTTTGCCTTTTGGGCTTGTCTCCCAGCTGGGGGCTGTCCGGGCTTTGTTTTGGTTGTTGGTCATGATCATAGGCTATTGGTTTTTGGTTTGATTTGCCAATGGTAAATGTAATTGCATAATAATGATGATTGAGGTTCGAGCGGGGTATACGCATACTGCCCACAGGAGATTGTGCTGGAAGGTTGAGATTCCTAAAGCCATACTTTTAGTCATGGTATCATGGATCTCTCGTTCGGAGATCGCCTACTGTCTGTACGTGTACATGTCCTGTGTCTGTGGTTTATCTGGACAAACAGCTTAGGATGTTACCGATGCCATGTGTGAGGGGGACCTGGACAAACCAAGTGACGTACTCTCCCTGAGTTCTGTGTGTGTGTGTTTGTGTGTGTGTGTGCACAGGAAGACATTATGCAAGTCGTGGCGTTAGGATTAGACCAGAAATTGCATGCATTTGCATGGCAAGATAATGGAGGGAGATGCTCATTAGGTCCCGAGACGGGACCAAGATTAGGAAACGGACAATCGACTTATTAAGAGTGTTTGTGCAGATAAAGGCATCGTTTAGCGTGTGTCGGGCCATACCCACTTTTCCGCCTAGGATTTGCCGGGACGACCCTTGGAAAATACGAGTAGAGTAATGCCGCCAAAGCCGCCCGGATGATAAACTATGTAAACTGGAAATCTTGTGCGACACCAAGCGTCCTCAACACAGCCTGTACAAATACATTGTATAATTGACTGGAAAGTCTCATCGAGCGAAGGGACTTATAACTAACCAACATGCAAGCCACACCACACCACACTCCTCCACACACCACATACCACGTTTGTACATATGACATATGTACATATGGGTGCCTCGATCTGTGGAACCTTACGCCTGTACAAGTACTTCGAAGTTAATCCGTTTGCTTAATCGAATTTGTCTTTGGTTCTTTATAGCCTGGTCTGTTTCTGTTTTCTATAAAAGCATTTCCAGAAACCGCAGAACATACTCCTCGAATGGCCCAAAGGAAAACCAACAACAAGAGGGCCAGACAAACTGTCTCCTGTCCTGCCCGTTGTTCCAGTCTCTGTTTCTGTTGCTGCTGGCCAATAAATTTTACAATTAAATGGATCTTCTGACACTTTGTATTAAACGTCAGCCCCGACCACTACCCCCGCCACTACCCCCTACCAACCACTGGGTGTGCTCGCTCTCGCTCTCACTCTCCCTTTTGCCCATCTATATGTGTGCGTGCACAAGGGATGAGGGTTGCTGCTGGCGAGGGGTTGCAAAACAGTCACCGCACTTTGCTTAACTCAGAACTGGCGCTGGGAAAGGTAGCAGTTAGACAAGACCAGAGATTGGTATTTACCCACCAAGACGGTCGACTCCATTTTTTATTTTGTTCCCTCACTTGATGCTCATTTCCTTGCTTTCCTTTCATTTTTCATTGGGTTTTCGAGCTGCTTCTCATTCAATTGCTTGGCTTTGGGCCTAGCCATTGTTGCATTGCGAAATTTTGGCCCGTATATTTCTCTATTAGTGGCACAAAGGACATTTCAATTTCTCACTTTGGGCACTATGGGTGGCCCCCAGAGGTGTCCAGGAGAGAGAACCACTTTCTGGTAGTCGCTGGCAATTACCTCGTTGCGAAATCTAGCTAGGGACCACCCGAAGACTCTTGTTTGGCCTTTTTGTGGTCATGAATGGCAGATAGGCCTAGTGCCTCCTACAAGGCAATTGTACCCGTACGTCAGTGGGTTATTGATTGCCGAACTACTTTCACGTTAGGAAGTAACTGCTTTCTTTCTTCT
Organism: Drosophila guanche; assembly: GCF_900245975.1. Taxonomy (NCBI): domain Eukaryota; kingdom Metazoa; phylum Arthropoda; class Insecta; order Diptera; family Drosophilidae; genus Drosophila; species Drosophila guanche. The sequence goes on along the minus strand of NW_022995756.1, from coordinate 453,062 downwards.
GTCCCATATTGTTGGCGAAACAATATTGTGATGCACACTTCTATGTTGCAGTCTGTTTCGATTTGTACATCAATTATACTTAGCTTCTAAGAACTCTTCCAGATTGTAGCTGGAAACATGTTTTTTGGGGGTCCACAGTTTGTGGAATATCCAATTAGGATCCCATTGGTCCTTCCAAAAAAAAACAATGAATATCAAATCTATCCAAAAAAGACTTCTTTGGTGAACTTTTTACCGTTTTCAATGCTTTCGAAGTAAATCGATCGCCTTAATTGTGAGCCAAAACCAACCGTAGGGTGTTTGGTCCACTGCATGACTGTTCCTTGCCTATTCCTTATTTTAATATATCCATTTGTTGTCCTGATTCGACAAAGCCAAAAGCCCACACGTCTTACTTCTAAAAGCTTCTTAAGCCCAGTGCATTTTTTTGAAGATATCTGGCGTGGTAAGCTCACATGCCTGAAGACTACTGAAGACTTTACTGAGAACAACTTGCGCTTCAAAAGGTTGGTACTCCCAACGCAGCTCTGTAGCTGAACTGGATAACACTTAACACATATACATATGTGTATTTTATATTTTCAAAGTATATCCGTTTAGATATTTTCCCCACTTAATCATACAAAATATTTTATTATAGATAGATGGGTAGAAGAGTATTTTTTTTTCTTAGATGACTATACTATTATACATACATAAGTATATGGATAAGAGTTGTTCTGTCACCTTGCAAATGAATTACTTTCAAGCGCATTGATTATACAAAAGGTACGAATATCTGAAGGAGCTAATTAATGAGGCAATTAAGTATAAAGTGTGGATTTGAGTTGATTAAGTGACTATCGAACCAACCTGAGGTCAGCGCATCTGGCAGCATAGTAAACCAATGTCTATAATTACTAAAATTGTATCTGTTTTTGAGGGTATAAAACTTGCTCCATTTTACTTTTGCAAAATTCTCAATGTGTATTCATGACTACAAATATACTCAAGTATAAACAGCTTCTCATTATCAGAATTAATTAAAAGCTTGAAAACGGGTCGGTTTAATTTTCAATACGTACCAATCAGATGCAAGGTGCCAATGTTTAGTCGAAACATATCAAAACCATTGTTTCTAATCGAAATTAGAAAATCAGACTATAATATTATGTTTCGGTAATTAAGTAAATAAGTCATGGATATCTTACAGCTGTTAAACGCCATAGCATTTGAAATAGTGGACACACAACGTATGTACATAAGTATGCACTGGTTTGTGTGCACTGATATAAAGATTTGTTTGGAACTGCCATTTAAAAAATAAAACATCAATTGTAAAGTAACAATTATAAACGGCCCTCATTTATCTCGGCCTTGCATATTGAAAGGAAAAATGGCATTCAACCAAGCAGCACAAAATCTATATTCAAATACGCTCTAAAATTGGTCTAGGGAAAAGTACAAAGACGCTGTTGTAAGATGTTTTTGCTAAATTTGTAGTGCTTTTTATGGAGTCAGATGCGTCGAATAGGCACTAGTATATTCGTTATTTATTCGGTAGATATTTACAGGTGCACACCCATTCAAGAAAAACGTTCAGAAACTTTAGACTGCTATAGTACATACATACATATGTATGTATGTTTAGGGAACGGCCATATGGGTGAACACTTTATGGGGTGAGTTTCTGCGTACCAAAATGAGATAGCCATTCATTTTATAATAACATTATTTTTTTATTTGTACAACTGTTTGGTGCATAGTTTGATCAGAAATGAAATGAAAGTAGTTTTTTATCAGGTCAAGGGCATGTTGAAATTACTAAGAAGGAATCCTTGTTTAATTTACAGATTGTTGTTTTTCTGGACACATTTTTCAACTGTCGTCGTGAGTTAACACTTGTCAGTCCAGTTGTGATCGACATACAACATATGATGTGGTAGGTACATTTATCATGCACGATTCCCACACCCGAGATTACGGAATTCTCTTTTCAGGCGAATGCTTTAATTAATTGCCGGCAATTACCTAACAATATCTAAAAAATGACGCAAAGAACTGAGCGATAGATGGATTTTTATGTTGAGAAATTTGTATTTGAACTTGTTTCAAATGCACTGTGGAGGCTCTTGAATATTCGGCCAAGTGGCCAAGGAGCAGCCGACTTGTTTGCTGCAAAGGTCCGAACTCGAATTATTCGAATCGAAGGACAAATTATTGTACATGTACGAGTATATCATTGTTCACTTGTATCACTTGTGCGACGACGCAGTGTCTGCCAGGCACGAAAATGTTCTCAGGATCTGGGCGGACAGGTAGGGGACAGGTAAATGTGAGAACTGCACGCCCCTATCAAGCGACCGAATTTGCCATTGTCCTGTAAAAGGTTGAGACTCGTTCACCAGACAGTTGCCGTTGCCGTTGCCGTTGCTGATGCCCACCAGTCTGCTACGGTTCCCATTTCAGAATTTGATCTTTTGTCCGCTGGTGTGGAAGTCACATTGATAGTGACCAGGGATCGACAGATAGATCGCTTGTTCGCATAACAAATTCCACAAATGCGAGTAAGTGTCCTTTCGACTTGCTGCAGACACTCAGTCTGCTGGCTACGGTGGCCCACTCCATTGTCCTTATGAATGACGCAAGCTGTCAGGTGAGTAATGGCAAGCCCCTTGTACAATTGCTCTGGGATATGAATGTGAGCTGGGGGGGATTGTGGGAAACTGTGTGAAATGATTGCCCGGCGATCTCTGCCAACTGAAATGGAGAAGTTTGACCCTTTGATTCGCATTCCTTTTGCAATGAACGAAGGATTGCATTTAGCCAGGAAGGGGAAGGCAGTCGTACTTTCAGCCATTCTGGCCCCGCCTGACCGTAATGGATTATTCTGCATTTTAATGAATGGAATTTTTGGCAGATTTTTCTCAAATGACTTGTGCATTTAAAGCAAACCCAACCCTTTGGTGTCTAGGATGAATGCATTAGCAGGTTCGCTTTGATGCTGCCGGGATGACTTGGTCGATTTTAAAATGATCTGGTTAGCGGGAAGTGACAGAAACAGTAATTAACATTCACACAAAATGGCGAAATGGAACTCTATTGAATGGGGTCTCGTTCGGCAGTGCCATTCCCGAACCAAAAGTCGATCAAACTTTTCCCCGAAGATCTGAAGGTGCTTCAAATATCCTCAAAGGTTCTGGAAGGCTTCAAAGAAACGAACTTGAAAATGATTTGATTTTTGGAAAATTTGTATTTCATGGTGTAAACATAAATCGTATAATGCAACTCTGAATATTTAACTATGATTCTATATCTAAATGTCTAGGTATAAATCGTATATTGCTAGTAACCGCGTATTCAGCATATAAAATGTGAAAAATCTGCTTAGATCTAATAAAGATTGTGTGTGTATACAGGTATATAGTATCTCTTAAATCTCTTAATCGCTTAGCATATGAGGAAGGATCACTTAAGGAGGTATTTACACAAATGCTGGGTTCTCTTTCCATTACTTCTCTTTTGTACGCTACGCTCCTAACTCGTCACTTAGCGTCACGTTGTGTAAATATTAGTTAAAAAATAAATATCTCAATATTTGCATATATCGTCGAGGGGCACCGGGTTCTCTTTCTCTTTCTCTTTCTCCCTCTCTCTCTCTCTCTCTCTCTCTCTCTCACTGAGACTGTGAGACTCTGAGGTTGTTAGCGGCTAGTGAGTGCGCTAGATTGCGCCAGGTACGGCTGAGGTAGATCTATCCAAGATGGGAAATTGAGTATTGGCCGGCATTGAGTCGTTATCGTTATGTTGTCGTTGGCATTGGCGGTTATGTGCATAAGGGCTTTGTAGCGTTTTTAAAGCGTGCAAGCGCTTCACAGATCTCTTGAGCTGGAGCTCCCTCAGTGACTTTAGTAGCCATACAGATATGGGTACATTGGCACGAAGATGGCCGGACCCAGCTGGCGCTCCTGAGGCATATGCGTCTTCATGTGCTTCTTCAGGTGGTCTCGGCGACCAAACTTCTTTCCGCAGGCGCTGCACGGATACGGACGCAGTCCAGTGTGGATGCGTTTGTGGCGCGTCAGCTCCTCGTTGCGGGTGAAGGTTTTTCCGCAAGTGTCCACATCGCACTTGAAGGGGCGTTCGCCTGAAGTAGGGAAGAGGGAAAAGTGGATCTGTGAGTTCGGAATGCCTCATTATGGAGTTTTCTGGTCGACTTACCGGTGTGAATGCGAATGTGTCCCTTTAGCTGGCCGTTGTTGGAGAACGCCACGTCGCAGTGCGGGCACTTGAACTTCTTTGGGCGCTGCTTGCGGGCGTTCAGGGCCTTTAGCTGGGCGTCCTCGGCCATCACCCGGGCATACTCCTGCTCCATCAGACCGAGCGTAAACGGATCCATTCCGAAGCCGGCAGCAGCAGCGGCACCGGCGGGAGTGCCTGCAGCGGCGGCAGCGGCTGCAGCTGCGGCAGCAGCATAGTACAGATCGCTGGCCGCCGGCATGAAGGGGGACGAATGCTGCGCCGACATCTGCTGGGATGGCGCCAGAGTCGGGGAGGCCGACGTGGAGGAGCACGAGGGATGCGGGAAGACGGGCTGCGGAGTAACATCCAGCAGGGGGGTGGAGGTGCGAGTGTATCCATCATCGCAGCTGGACTTGCTGCTACTGCTGCAGCTCCTGCTGCTGCTGCTGCTGTGTGACGAGGAGGAGGAGGAGGAGTCGCGGTCGCTGTCGTGGCCGAAACTGCTCCTGGGTAGCTCCGTTTTGATGGTAACCGTGTCCGGCTCGTTCTTCACGGTCCTGGTTGGTGGGGCGGTTGAAAGTGCTTGTGCTTGTGCTTGTGCTGGTGCCGGTGCCTGTGCCTGTGCCTGCCTCTGAGTATCCCAGGGACGGAACAAGCGCGAGTACGTTTGCGGGGGGTGCAGGTTAATAGTCGACATTTCGGTGCTCTCACTCTCTTTCTTTGGTTCACGGGAGCACACTTTTTGGTTGAGGGACACACACTTTGTCTGGAACAAATGGAATGGAATGGAATGGAATGGACGGGGCCGGAGCTGTGTGTGCGCTGCAAGATCTCAAATCGAACTGAGCTCTTCTGCCCGAGCGGCGCACCATTTAAAGAGACTTCTCTCGAAGGACTCTGCTCTGCTCTGCTCAGCCCATGGGCCTACGGGCGACTCTACCTACAAACGCACGCTCACACACACACACACACAATGATTCGCTTCATTCATCGATTTGTTGTCTGTCTGTCGCCGCTGGCCCTGTGCGAGCGAGAGGCACGCTTCAGGGTTGTTTTCGTCCAACACAACAATATGGCCGCTCACGCAGGGTCGCTGCGTATTCCCAGTACATAATTTAATATTTACATAAATACATACACATATTCATATACGTGTGTTGAGTCCTGCGTAGTTTTCGGCAGCTTCCTTGACTTTCGTTTTTCATGCCTTGCCACCACCCCTTCCCCCTGTGGTATATCTATCTATTTTTGCTCGACAATTCCCTGCGGGGTGGCTCTCGGATTTGGGCGCAACTTTTACTGAAGCATTCACGATTATGAATTTTACGCTTACCCACCGCAAGCCCACAGCCGACAGGGCTCTCCCCACTCACACGATCCCAGTTCCGTGAGGCACGACTGGGCTTGGCTTCGACTCGAGTTGCGTTGGTCTCTGGTCTGCGTTCCCCTCTCCGCCTTTTTGGTTACTGTGCTATATTCGTGACTTGGTTATCTGCAGACCTCCTGACTCCGCTCCGGCTGATGATTCGCCGCCTCTTGTGGTGGCAATTTATTATTGAATTAAGTGCTTTGTGCTTTTCCTAGGGGTTGTCGCTGCTGCTGCTGCTGCTTCCGCCCAAATATGCAAAGTGTGGGCCAAGGGCTAAGGATTCACAGATACGTGCACAGCTGTACATAACAACCACAGTCGACGCATTTTCCGGGGGGCTTGAGGGCGAGGACTACAGAAGAGGTTTGAGCATGTAGAGAGCTGCCAGTACAGTTTGCCTAAACTTTATTATTTGGGGATGAGCCGGCTTGGGCGGGGGTCGACATTGGCAACTTTACTGCCGTCGGAGGGCGTATGCCCTGGCGGGATTCGGGATTCGGGATTCTGGGACTAGATTAATTGGAATAGATAAAACGCACAATGGATATATAACCGGCGGAGATGTGGCTGATATACAAAGAAAAAGGGAAACTGTACAAGAAGTTCCGAGTGTAAATAAATATTAATATTGTGGGCAATACTCGTACATATGTACAATGTGTATAGACAGACAGTCTAGAACCATTTAAGTTTTTTTTAAGATGATTAATTTATTGGGATCTATCTATTTAACGTGTGTTGCCGAGATTATACTAAGAGATATTTAAATATATCCAAGAGATTATCTAATTATCTTGGTACTCTTTACTTGAATTTTGGAAATGACTTTGTTATTCGATTAAGACGCGTTTGATTTGTGTGACCAATGCACGAGCTGTTTTAAATCGAATTAAATACGGAAAGAACTTCTCCATTCCATGGAAAAGGGGATTTCTTGCAGACCGTTTCATGTAAGGAAGATCGTCATCGTGTATCCATGCCAGTTGTTAGTCTAATCGCAGTCTGATCAATACGTGATCGTGAAGATCAATAAAGATCACACCTAGTCCCAAGAGTGGAGTGATCCACTTTATAAGCCTGGCGTCCTTATCCGCCCCAGAGCCGGATGTGTGAGTATTCAGCCTGATCTGATCTGATCTGATCTGATCTGAACTTAACTGATTGCGGATTGAGTCGGTCGCCCGCTAATCTTGGCCTAAACGAGACATGCAATCCAACTGAATCCATCGTGCCTAATGTCGGTCGCGGAGGAAGACAAACAGTCGATGTGTGCCAGTGTTCCCAAGTTTCCATTGGCAAGCCAGAGTTTGGTTAGGATACGAGTACGAGTAAGTATGTACAATGTGTTTTCCCCGATCACGTGGTGTCGCCGTTGTCTAAAATTTCCTAATTAATCGAAATGTGAACATGCCGCCCCATGCTTATCTGAACTATGTATCTCTTTGCTCTAATTACGCATGGCGGCTCAGAGCAGCAGACTTTCCATGAATGAAATGGCCAGCGGTGGCGGTGTTTAATTATTTTATAACTTCCTTTCTTGCCATTTACGAGTGCCGCATTGTCCTAGGTAGGTTGACGTTTATGACACCGACGCCTCAGCCACGAGATTCGGGCCCGAGACGAGTGGCCGGGAATTCCGTCGCTCATTACTTAAAGAACCTACCGGGGGAAATGCCCAGCACTTATAGCGCACCGAGGCGGCTGCAAGAGTAAGTGCTAGCCTACGCAAATAAGCTTTTACAGCCTCACCACCCCTCACCGAACCCGCACACCGTAGATCCTTAGACACCTCTACCTGATCCCACATAAACACCTTTCCGAATCCTGGCAATCCCAGTTTATGAATGAATATGAATCCATCGACCCACCGCGTTCCAAGTCGTGAATGAAATCTCCTTTATGACAGGGGCCTTAAAACCACCTACGAACTAGAATTTCTACCTAAGGCTGCCCCGCAGTGCAACCAGCCCGTGGTGCATTCATTAGCGTCAGTGGAACAATGCAAAAGTACTTAAACCAAATGATTTCGCTTTTGTTTCTAATGACCTGCAGTAGGCTTACGGTGTACCAGTACCATCACTTCGTTCTCCATTCGCTTCGATATCAAAGCAATTAATCAACATTTAATTAAACCTAGTTTAACCTAGACAAACGAGCTGAGTACTAGCAAGTCCTCTTGAAGTACAGCTGCCTGTAACCTATCTAAAACTACTCCTTGGCAGTGGAGAGTATATGTACATAAATACATATACGTTTTTGGGGGTTCTTAGTTCTTAAAATATGTTTTTATTTTCAAAGAAATTAGAGTTAATTCCCAAGGTTGAAATCAATGTGCCCTAGCGGTCCCAGCAGAGTATAAAGTCCACTTGTAGAACTTCTGTCAGAAACCATATATACAAGTCTCAAGTCTCATATCTTGGTAAGCATGGTCTGCCAACTGAACTTTCACATCTCAGCGGTAGTGCGCCATCTTGGAACCACAACATCCATGAATTTGAGAGAATTGAACCCTTTTTGGGTGTTCAATGTGCTAACAAATGAGTCTTCACAAAAAATGTAGTGAGAGAAACTGAGAAACGTCTCAGACGGCCATACGGACAGAAAAGCAGACATAGACCGGCTATTGATGCTGATCAAGAATATATGTATGTTGGTTAGTTAGGTTTGGTTGTGGCGGTTGTCGAGATTGTCAAAATCCCGACACACTTAGGCCGGTTTCAGTCCGTTGTGATTACTCTTGGATCCACTCCTCCTTCCGCTTTGTGGTCCCATCCCGATGCCCTCACAAAGTTTGCTATCTCCCTGGGACCTATAGTAGCCATTTCTGAAATGTCGTGTAGAAAAGGCGAGCCTAGATATCTTAGCCTTCTTCTACTGAGAGCCAGACAAGAGCAAACCAGATGTTCCACTGTCTCCTCCTCGTTTAAAGCGGGCACCAAGCTTACAAGTGGCTATTGGCACACGGATTTCCTTCTTACCTTGGTTAAGGGGGAATGTAGTGCCGGATCTGGCCAACTCGTCTGATATGCCTTCAATGTCCTGCTGTCCCGGGACCCATTTTAGGCTAATAACATATTTCTCTGCCATCTCATGTAGATATTTGCGGCAATTTGTCACTGATCGTTTTGTGAGGTACTATGTTGTTGTCCCTAAGGATCGCCGAGTGGCCACAGTGCGGTGACGTATTGCTGCCTTTACTGCCTGTTCCTTTCCTGCAAGGTCTATGCCCTGCAGGCATACGATGGCTTTTAGTGCATCAGTTGGGTCGGTGCGGAGAGCGCCACTGATGCAAAGAGTGGCCATTCGTTGGTCTTTTGCCAATTGAGCGGTGATCGTCTTTTTTGACAGAGCCCATCTTGCTTTTATAGTCTCTGAGAACTTGCCGACGAACAAGGCGGACAGACGGACAGACAAACAGACATACATAGACTCGGTTATTGATGATGATCAAGAATATATGTATGTAAATACTTTATGGGGTCGGAAAAGTTTCCTTCTGTGCGTTACATATACAAAGGGTAAATTGTATTTGTGCACAAAGTGCACATTTACTCTTCGAGTACCGGGTATACAAGTTTTGTATATACATATATACATACATGTGTATGTACTCATATGCAGTACATTAAAGAGGCATAACTTGGTGTATGCTCTAGCCACGAGTATCCGTTTTAATATAAATATAAACACATTTCTGTGCTATTTAGTATTTAATTTATTACCTTTTAAGTCGAATCCATTTTAAACCAGCAAAAGTGGAAACTGATTGTTGGTATAATAGTCGTGATTTCCATATTTTATTATTATATCCCATTACAAAATAGGTTCTGGACAAAAGATCTTCCAAAAAGTCTAACAGAGAGGCTAATGCTACAATGTGTAATTTTTATTGACAAGAAATTTGGCTAAGTAAAATACCATCACCAGTTCTTAGAAATCTTGCGATTTTATCACTCAATATTGGGATATTGTACTTGACAATGATTTGCACAATTAATCGACATTTATAGTTTATTGGTACATTTCTTTTGCTGTGTATACTGCTACTTAATAAATATGTAAATAAGACAACTTTTTAGGATGTTAACTTTTTTAATGTAACGTACATTTTAAATCTATTTTCAACTGAAAACCTTTGATTTTCCGTTCTTTACTTATGCGAGAATAAAACTGCAGAACATTTTTTTTACACAATCCAGAGAGGTTCGATTTAGTGTTGTTAATCTTTATGTTGCCACTCCGCTAACAAGTTATGAAATATTTTAGTTTGAAAATGGTGCTCGAACTTCATGGCATGTTCCATAAGATATTCTAAAACGGTTCACAAATTTAAAAAAATATAATTGATACATATAATATATGTTTAATTGATAATTGATATATAATTGATACTCGAAATGGTAAAGGGATGCGTTTAAATTAATGATTTAATGACCTATTTAAATGTATTTTCATTATTCAAGTTTTGGCAATGGCCCCCGCACACGCATCCCTTTACCATTTCGAGTTTGGGATCCTAGATTTCCACCCAAGGGAGGCATCAAGAGGCGCTTGGCTGGGCGTTGTAGGGGCACCCCGAATCTGGACCATCTGTCGCCGATATGGGTGTGAATGGCGGCTGGAACAGTGCGTCTCTTTTTGTCCTTCGCCGAAGCTAGCATGCAACCACATTCAGGAGGGTAACGAGGGCAGGCGGCACTCGAATAGGAAGACATACATAAATCAAATTAGTGCTTCGAGCGAGTGCACTCGACGAGTTTCTGTGGCTAGCGCACCAAGATGCGGCGCGTACGCTGCTGCTCTTTTAGGGAACCAGGAGGCACAATAGAGTGGCGTGGCAACAAAAGGATGTCGGACACAGGCGCACGGCACACCACACAGATATCGATTCACATTTATCCCGTGTCACGACGCCGCAGAAACCGCGCGCGGTAGTCCATTAAACGGCTCGCCTCAAAAGCAACCCCAGGCATTGTCCAGCGCCCTTCCCACTCCTCGCTGCTAGCAGCCACTCGAGGAGCATGATCAGTACTCTTCCACACAAACGCGACTGCCCTGGCGCACGCGGCTACTTCCCCACTCCACTACACTCCACTCCTCTACGCTGCTTTGGGGCATGTCAAGGCAGCCGGTCTTCCCTCTCGCTTGCGCATGCAGAGCGTGTGTGTGTGTGCGTATGCACGCGTGAGAACAGCTGCAATAGCAATGGCGTTCTCCGTCGTTCGCCCCGCCCACAGAGTGCGTTTCGAGCGCGTTTTTTGTCGCCAGCTCGCCGCCGCAGCTGAGGGGAGTGGGAACAAAGTCAAAACAGTTGTGAAAATCCTCGGAAAATTTCAGTTTTGTTTCGTTTTAGTTGCAATCACTGAAAACGCACTTAACCTCAAATCCAATAATCCGCTTGTAGAGCAGTTCATTTAATCACTGAAAACTGGACGAGGACGAGGACGAGGACAAGGACAAGGGCGAGACAAGCCTTTTGTCCTGCGTGTCCTGCTGCCTTTTCAATATGAATATGCAGATATGTTCATAGAACATACGTAGAACATCCTCGTATGGTTGGATCTTCTCGATCCTATCCCTCAATCTGCTTGTCTGTTTGTATGCAAAGTGTTGACCTCGTCAGGGTAATCGTTCCATTATTAACGGATATTCGCCCTCGAACAATGTCACAGTCGTGCTGGCTGATGGCTGATCCGTTGGAGACCGACAGACAACCAATACGGTACTAAGAACAACGCTATTTTGCGTACCTGCCCAGGATTAGACGGACTCGGCAATGGCAGGCTAACAACACTTTCGAGGGCGGTGGAGGTGGAGCGACCGAGTTACGCCAACCCCTGCCATACCCTGTGGTACTTCTTCCTGTCAGTTCTCTGGCAACTAACTATGAGAGGATATCAGACATCGTAGAATAAAGTATAGTAATTTTCCACCTCAAATATTACGTAAACTTGTATGCATTATTTGATTTGCAATATTTCCAAAATACATAAATACATAAACTCGAACATTATTCGTGTATAGAATAAAATGAGAACATATGAGCACATATGAACATATTTATTAAGAAACGCTTGAAATATATATTTTTTTTAATCTGAATGTACGAAAATTCAATGAATTTTGGCACTTCTCGTATTCTATTGTTCATTTCTTCAATTGGCCGTGTGACATTCTGTGCAGCTTGCAACAGATTTAGCGGATGAAATCGCCTTAGGATTGAAAGATTTGTGCAAGCGTGCGCAAAGTGCAAAGTGCAAAAGAAATGTGTGCAAATCTGTAACAATTGCCGGCTCCGGCACGCTCCCATCGAGCCAGGAAGTGACTCGGCTGGGAGGATCCAGGAGCGGCCCGAGCCTTGATCCGCCTGCCAAACCGAGCCGTTGAACCGCTCAGCGGACGGAGACCTGCAGCACTCCCGCCGAGAAGTTAGGACACATAAGTGGTTTGCCTCGCCCACCACAGGCCGGTGGAAGTCAAATGCAAATTGAAGAGAGACGTGCCACAATGGACTGGGAGTTCTCCAGAAGGCACACAATGCTACCGGTGCGTTGCCCATTGACCGATCCAGACCCACTGCTAGAAAGCCTTTACACACATGATCATCTCAATGCGGGCCGACTGACCTTTGTGGATGAATGTAAATGTAGATGCAAAGATTTTCTTGGACAAAGAAACGGTAGGAAGTTGGCAATTGAACTGGGCTTGGGACTGGGACTGGGACTGGGACAGAGTCTGGGCCGGAGTTGGGTAACTCCTAGGGTGCAATTATGATTGAAAGGTGCTAATAATAACCGGTAAATTCATGTTTACCTAACGGCCCCGGGTCCTGGTCAGCTGTCAAGTGCTGACACTGGGTTGTCTCTTATTCTGTGGAGAGTATACGTCCAGACCGTGATGAATGGATGGCAAATTCCTGAATGGCCTCGGATGAATGATGAATTGATGTGGAGTGAATTGCCCCTGACTCGTTGTAGGAGTGCAACGTGGATCTGACGATCCTCCATCAACCTTGCAGATGCTAGTCCATGGCCCACGTCCTCCGAGGGCTGTGCAATAGTTGAGATTGCAAAATATTGAGCTCGTTTTGATTGATCGCCCAACGATTTTTGGCTGTTACGCTTTTGCGGAACTCCACTCCAAATGTACAATAAAAACTGCTCACAAAAAGTGCGTTTTTTGTCAAAAAAAAAACCCCTCTAGAAGTAATGTAAAGTGTTTGGCGAATTGATTGATTGCCGTTCGTTGATAGTTGGATGAGAAGATAGCGAAATTCAGTCCCAATCAGATATGTATGCTGAGCCTGCTCCAGTGACAATATCCGAGTGTCTGACGGGGGAAACCGCAAAAACTACTGTAAATTGACGTCATAAATTAAAATTACTTCCACCCTTCTTCACCTATGCCTATGCTCTCCAAGGGAAGACAAAACCCCGTCACAGCAATCGGAATACGCTGTTAGGGGGTTGAGGCCAGGGTTGGTGCGACCACAAACCAAACCCGAATGCTAGCAGTGAGAGAAAACAGGACAGAGATAGATAGAGAGAGAGAGTGAGAAAAAGGCTGTGCCAGGGAGAAAAAGGGGCGAGAAGGCAGCCATCAACACGATTATTTCGCATACAATAAATTGATTCCTGTTAAAAGTCAAGCATGTCCTTTGATGCCAGCCAGACAAACGGCATACATACATATATGTAAGTAAGTATGTACACCCGAAAAGACACAGAAGAGACAAACCAAACCATAAACAGCGCTTCAAAAATGTCGAAATTTGTCCACAATAAGTTCTTTATTGAGTCGCCACAGACAAAGGATTGCTCCCTATACCCACTCCCTATGCCAATCCACAGTCCCTACCCGTTTTCATCTTCGCTATAAACCACGGCCAAGCAGCCACTCGATGTTCCTAACAATGAAACAATAGAACCAAAGACGGGGAAGGACTGTGGCACGTCTTCGCCATGATCTGCGAGAGGGGCTGGGGTTGTGGCTGACACCTCTGGCTGACACCTTCCCTCGCTTTGTCCGCATAGAAAGTGGCATATAAATAATGACGAGCGGGCCAATTTCGGGCAGTTGCGTCAAAAGAAAAGTCATTTCTGAGTCTGCTTTTCCATTATGACCCCGGGCCTTTGTGCGAACTCGTCTCTCGCATCGACTCGGAGTGCCACCTTTCGTAGCTACTTCGTCCTGCGGTCGCCAATGCGGCTAGCGGTTGAGTCCTGGCCCTGGCCCTGGCCGTGGCCTGTGGCTGCTGTGGCAGACACTGGGTCGCCGCTTAAATTGAGCGTGTGAAATCGATTAGCTAACGCATTTTAGTTCCCATATTTGTATTTAGTTTATAAACGAATTCAAAACTGAACGGCCCAAGAATCATGCCACCTAGAGAGTCAGTCGGGCATTTCATTCATACATATGTACATATGTATGTACATCCGTGGGCAGAGGCTACTTGACACCTATTGGCATGTGCGAAGGTGTGTGGCTGATTGTGGTTTGATGTCGGTTTAGTCTACAAGACTGCAGATTGGATTCGGTTACTTGTTATTGAAACGTTAGAAGAAACGACTATGAACAATCGACGACCACGTGATTAATTTGATTCTGATATTTAATGACCGCCAGTTATTTATTATTCGTCGTTTTTCTCACAAAGATTTATTAGATATTTGCATTAATATATTGAATCAACTTTCGCTCAAATCGGAGTTATAATTAATCTCCAAATCTCTTAGCTTTTTTCAAAATTTCGAAAAGAAAGTTGTGCTGGAGACTTCAAAAAGTCTCCACAGAGACTTTTTGCTGAAACTTTTGATATAATCTTCAAGGTTTTCTGTGTAATAAAAGGTAACCTTTTTTGACTGAAAGCCATTGATATGTTTGATAAAAAGATATCACATATGGTATGGGACAACTCTAGCTCCCGTGATTGACTTTGATTTACAATCCCTTTAAGGACTCCCTTAACGAGTGATAGCTAACAAAGCCTTAATAGTTGCACGGCAATTGACACTCTCAGAAAGAGAGCCAAGCCCCTCATCCAATCCCTGAGATTTTTGAATCGAAGTCATATTTCTGCGTTACTTCTGTCAACTCAAAGGAGCAGCCGCTCTAATTTCCGGGAACTACTGCGCTCAGTTACCCGGTAAGCGAGTTTCGCAGACTGAACGTCTGCCCGACCCCGCCTTTCGGTGAGGTGATGGAAAGTGAGCAGTCCTGTGAAGTACCGACTAATGATTGAGCCATTTAACCTGTTAAAATTGAATTCCGGCGAGCCGTCATATTTCTTGGTGCTGCTGGGCCGATTCGAGCCTCTAGAGCGCTCCTATTATAAATTAGCAGAATTGTCTATTTGTGAGGTGTCAACAGGTAAATCCGTCATTGTGATGCCGATTTCTACAAGTGACATCGAAAGTGTCCTCCCCGAGCTGTCTTTGTTTTTGCAAGAGGCCCTAGTCCCTTCGGGGCAATAGTTGGCGGCTAGATCAAAGGGTGCGGCATCTAGCCATGTCACGTTGCACATCTGAGAGACCCGATCCCGATCATCGGCATTGATTGCCGATCGTATGGCCGCAATATAAAGGATAATGTGGCAAAATCCAGACAATTGATGTCCTTTGCGGCACTTCAAATGGTGCGTCGGCTGGGAAGATCGTTTGTTTGCTATTTGCTATTGACCAGCCCAATGCACTTGACGCTTTGGCCGAGGGAGGGCGCATATAAATAATAGACAAACAAATAAAAGCGATGCCGGGCCATTGTTATTCTCCGTAATGCAAACTGTTTGCACGGACGGGAAATTGCGTTCAAGTTTCAGTTTGCAGCCGTTGCGCAAAGCTCCAACAGATGGCGCGCTGCGTGGTTTCAGCCCAGCAAGTTGGCAGCTCCGCCTCAGCACCCACACCCACTCCATACAGCCAGCGCCAGCCACCACAGTCTGCCATTTCCTGGCGACGCGCTCGGCTGTGGTGGGTTTCTGACACCACCTACCTTCGCCTCCGCCCCAGCGCGGACACTGTGCGAAGTTGTGCGGCAGACTTGGCGACGCGCCACTAGTGCGCATTGAATTTCCAAAACTTGGCGGAGTCGGTTGACGCTGCTGCTGCTGCTCTTGATACCCTAGCATTTGAACGCGAATAAGTGCACATCGCTCGTGTCGAACCACACATACATACACTCACACACACCAGACACACAGAAACTCACGCACACATCCGCCCACCACACCACAAGGCATAGAACAGAATCAGAAACACCAACACACAGCAGAGCACAGCCCGTTCTCGTTCTCGTTCTGCAAATTGAAAAAAATACGGAAAAGTGGAAAACTAAATAATAACTAAATCGTCGCGTCGCGTTGCGTCGGTGCAAAAATGCATTACTGACTGTTGTGCGAAAAACAGCTGCAGCGAGTGGATCAAAGTGGAGTGATTAACGGAATAGATAGCAGAGAAGAAAACGAAAAAGTGAACTGAAAATATCTGGCCCGGCCACATTTCCTCATATGTTTTCCAATGCAACGGTTTTCTTCTGTATCTGTTTTCCGATTCGAAATCCCATCTAACGACTCCAACTGAGAAGAGCCTGAGCGAAACACGGAGAGAGAGAGCTTCAAGCCGAGTTTTATTGAAAAGTGTTGGCTCCATCGACAGCACCAGCCACAATCAGCAAAATGGTAAAAAGTGATTATGAAATGAGTGGGCCTGCTCGGGCTGGGGTGTGTACGCTGTGAGGTGTGGACCTAATCAGCTGAGCCACTGTTTATCCATTAAAATTCCGAGCCCCGTTTCGCCCCGTTCCTTCCTGCCCCTTTGGCTTTATGCAAATCGCAAGTCAATTGTCTACTTTCCTCTATTTATGTTCCTCCTCTTGCTTTTACATCCTTTTCACGAGAATCCTCTTCATTGTCTTTGCGCCGCTGAGGAAAACACGAGTGTGTATGATGTAAGCCAAGGCGCCCCAGTCCACGCCATCAGCCCTGCCGACACTTCCTTCCTCATCTATTTAGTTAGCGCAGCCATTTATTTTTATAAGATGGTCGGATGGTGGCTCGGCTGCAGCCTCCTTTTACTTTGGCGAGCGTCATTGACGACGACATCATCGTTGCCTCTCCTCCCACCACTACCACTACCAACACCAACACCAACACCAGCACCGACACATCCCCACGACATCAGCAGCAATAGCAACAACAGCAACAACAACTGTAACTAACAGCAAAAGTCAAGCAAAAAGCGCTCCAGTCCACTCACTCGGCAGGCAACCTTACCCAACAGCGCGTAAGAGTAAAAGCTTCGTGGAAGAGCAGAAGGGGAGGGGGTCCGTGAATGGGCGAGTAAATCGATATTGTGCGGCATGACCGAGTGGCCCACAAGGCAGGCGGCGCCTGGCCTGTGCTCTGGGTGGGGAAGGGAACACTGTAGCGCCACCCGCCCTGTGGTGGCTTTGCCAGTCACTCTGCCAGCCAGACGCCGACGCCACACCATTCATCGTTTGTATATTTTTGTGGTGAGAAACGCCACTTGCTCTCGCTCTCTCTCTCTCTCTCACTCTTCTTGTACCCTCTGACATCTGCTGCAAATTTTCGCTGTTATCACACCAGAAGCAGCAGCAGCAACAACAGCAACAACAGCAACAACAGCAACAGCAAAATCTGCAACAACAGCAACCAAATTGCCAATAAGAAACAAATTTATTCAAATACATTTACGAGCGTTGTTTCTGCTGCCTTTCCCCGTATCCTTGTCCTAGCAATGCGCATCGTGATTGAAGGACTCCCCCGACGACGACGACTTGTACAATATGATGTCATGCAATTTCTGTGGATCCAGACAAAGACGTCACGGAGGGAGGCTTTGGACAGTGTCTAGTTGTGTATAGTCTCGCTCGTTCCTGCCGATCCGACTCGTCTCGCATCGCCTCACCGGCCTTGAGCTTACTGGCTGCTGTGGGTTCAGCGCTTATCACTCTGTGCCCACGGCATTGACGCCTCTAATTACTGCAGCAAACAAATCGAAGCGCCTCCAATGGCGACGAGTATCGGGTGTGTTTGTTCCACTATTCAAAGCTTTTGGCGTTCTGTATTTCCTTGAGCCCACAAGAGCAAAGTGTGCCGTATTGAGTGTCACATCACACAACTTCAGTGGTCTCTGGCTGCACAATGGCAAATCCCTCTACCATATTTAATTTCAAGTCGGACCTATTGGCCAGCCAATCGGTCATTGTCCACGTCTGCGTACCGTGGGTTCTCTTCTAGACACAAATAAGCACTTCAACTCAGACATTTTAGGCTCGTACATTTCTAAGTTTTTAATATCTATGTAGCTTTCTTGAGTTCTTGAGTTCCTTTGTTCGCTGTCCATCTTAAAGAGACAGTCAGAATACAGTGTTTCCTACCACATACACTAATCCACCGCTTGTTGGTTTATTTTTATACCCGGTAATCGAAGAGTAAATAGGTTATATTGTATTTGTGCGAATAACGGTTGAATGTAACGCACAGAAGGAAACTTTTCCGACCCCATAAAGTATATATATTCTTGATCAGCATCTATAGCCGAGTCGATTGGGCCATGTCTGTCTGTCCGTCTGTCCGTCCGTCCCTCTGTCCGTCTTGTTTGTCGGCTAGTTCTCAGAGACTATAAGAGCTAGAGTCACCAAATTTTGGCTCCAGGCTGCTGTATGCTCACACTGAAACCAGTGTATTTCAAAAATTAGCCCCGCCCCCTCCCGCCCCCGCAAAAGGGCGAAAACCTCCCAAATCTACAATCATTATTATAGCCAGAATGAAGAAATTAACTTCCAGTGGCTAGACCCACCCTGTCCCGCAGCTTTTGTTGTTCTTTTCACAATCTCTCATTCACACTCTGCTTCTGATTCACTCGGCCTCTGCCTCTGCCGTCCCTCTGCCTCTGCCTCTTCCGACTTTTAACCCACTTTTATTTGTTTTTTTTTGTGTGCGGGCGCTGCCTCTGCCTCTGCCGCGGGTCTGCAGTGTGTGGGTCTAGGGAAGGGGGGCGAGCTAAAGGAGCGTGTTGGTGTGAGAAGTTTTGTAGATGTAGATGACAGATGAAGAAAAAATGTTAAATTTGACAAAACACCGCTAAGGTGCAGAAGTAGTACTGAGTGCCGGGTATAAAAGTTGTGACGCGTAATAAGCGTCTCACACGTCCCTTCTCGTTTTTTTAAACTTGTCTCTCAGGTCGGTTTAGTGTTCGCCAAGAAGAAATTTCCAAATTATATATCTGACATAGGAACAATCGATCCGACAAGTGTCTTTTCTGGTCTTTTATATGTAATTTATTTCATAAAAAATATTCCTAGCGCTACAGTATTTCTACTTTATCTTGATGCGCTAGTCACAAGGGGTCAAATGATTTGTTAATTGTAAAAACAACAAAACCATACATTTTAATTATGTATATTATTATAATTTCTAGTATTAAATGATTTAAACACGTATTTAATTGGGCAAAATCTTGAGAAATGTTCTACTTTTCGTTAAAAATATAAAACAAAGTTTCAGCATCGTTTTTCATTTTCATCTTGATTCTTTACTCAGACATCCCAATCAGAACTAATTTGTTCTAATTGGTACTCTTGTTTCATCTCGGAAGAATATATGCTGCTGTCATGCAGGGTATCACCACACCCGCAGCAAATTGACAACTTTGTTTTGCTTTTTTGTTTGCTTTATTCTACATTTTTCATAGACGTTCAGTGGGCTGGCTGCTGCTCGGTGCAGCTCAGTACAGATGCCGGGTATGGTATCCAATTACCACTATCAGGCACCCAGACAGAGCCGGTACAAAGGTACCACAAAGCCAAGCCAAGTCGGTGGCAATAAACCTTATAAGCTTGCCATTTTATACGAGCTGCAAATTGCCACTCGCAGACCTGAATGAGTGTGCATGTACTCGGGACTGACGCCTCCAGGTGCTGCAATGTGCGCTGCGTACATAAGCCGCTCTTGTGGGAGAGGAGGTGTGGGTTGTTGGGGCTTTCATTGTATTTGGCTAAAAGGTTGTAATCCGTGGCCTCGATTACCCTGCACAGATCGTACGTCGGCGGTCCCGTCGCGCCCGCATGTGGAACATGGGTCTGCTCTTCCTGATCTACTATTGCGTGAGCATTTACTCGGCCAAAGGCGACCCCAGGGAGGGATCGGCACTGCCTCTGGACGTAGGCAGCTTGGCCGAGGACGAGGGCGATGCCGAGGCTAATGGAGAAGTGAATACCGAGCTCAACCCGGAGCTCGAGACCACCACGCCGTTCTATGTGAGTACGGTATGGCTGGCATACCACCAGCCAACTTCACCCACTTATTTCGTCCACAGCCACCGGACGCCACCGAGGCTACTCACCACCTGCGTGGGGCCGTCCCGACTTGGCGTCCCAAGCGCGACAATTGCACACCGCCGGCCATCGAACAGTTCCCACAGCCACTGATGAACAAATGGGCGCGCCAGCACGGCGGCCTCATCTTGCATATCCTGGTGGCCGTCTACACCTTCTTCGGCCTGGCCATCGTGTGCGACGAGTACTTTGTGGCCAGCCTGGACCGATTGTGCGAAGGTGAGGACCTGCATGCAGGACCGGCAGAGACCTGAGCTCTTTACTAGCTTGAAATATTTATTGTAGAGCTAAAGTTGTCGCCGGATGTGGCTGGTGCCACGTTCATGGCTGCCGGCAGCTCGGCCCCCGAGCTGGCCACCGTGGTTATAGGTGTGTTCTTTGCCAAGGACGACATCGGCATCAGCGGCGTCATCGGTTCGGCAGTGTTCAACATTATGTTCGTGATATCCGTCTGCGCCTTGTGCTCGGGCACCGTTTGCCAGCTGAACTGGTGGCCACTGGTGCGGGACTGTTTTTTCTACTGCGTTTCCATCCTGGTCATGCTGATCATCATCTTCAACGACGTCATCTCCTGCGTAAGTGCACCGCAGCTCGCTTAAGGGCCTCAACTGATCTTTGACTTTGTTCCCAGTTCGAGTCCGTGGTGATGCTGCTCTGCTATGTGGGATACTGCGTGGCCCTACACTTCAACACGGAGCTGGAGCGCTGGGCCCTCGGCCTCAACTTGCCGTTCAAGCTGCCCAGCAAGGAGGAGCAGTCGGCTCTGGTGACCTACAAGAATGTGCCCGAGAGCTCCTACACTCAGGGCAGCGCAGGACAGGGGCAGCAGCAGCAGACGAGCCTGTCCAAGGAGTCCAGCGATGTCTTGAACGCCACCGGCACACAACCCCAAAGCGACTATCAGAACTACAGCGACCCCAATGCCGGTTGGGACCCGAATTCCGCCTGGGGCGAGGAGAATCAACCGAAACCAGCAGCTGCCAGTGCAAGACCTACCCAACCGCCGGTCGACGACTGGGGCATGGGGCAGTTTACCCAGGGACAGGGCCAGGAGAACATGGCCTACAACTCTGATCAACCCGAGTCTGTGGTGACGGGTGAGGCGGCTTCGGCAGCATCGGCGTCGGCATCCGCGGGTGCTGGTGCGGGTGCGGCCAAGGGGCAAGTGGTGGCAGCCACAGAGTACTATAAGTCGACGGACAAGCAGCGTGAGCCTCGCCCAGATCCGTTAATGCGACCCACGGAGGGCGGCCTGCCGGCACTGGTGGCCTGGTATGTGGTGTATCCGATCCACTTCCTGTGCAAGAAGACGATGCCCGACTGCCGGCAGCCGCAGTTCCGCAACTGGTATCCGTTCACCTTCCTGCTGTCCATGGTTTGGATCTCGTTCTACTCGTACTTCATGGTGTGGATGATCACAGTGATCGGGTCCACGCTTGCCATCCCCGACACCGTGATGGGCCTGACGTTCGTGGCTGCTGGCGTTTCTGTGCCGGATGCCCTAAGCTCAATAGCCGTTATCAAAGAGGGCTACGGCGACATGGCCGTGTCGAATGCGATTGGCTCGAATGTCTTTGATATCCTAGTGTGCTTAGGTCTTCCATGGTTCATACAAACGGCCATCATAAAGCCCGGCTCGCACGTGAATGTCATCTCCAAGGGTATGTACTCCGTATCCCCAGTGTCCCAGTGTCTGTGTCTCTTTTGTGTCTCCTTCCCCGCCCGTAGTACTGGTGTCATGGCATGTGTGTTCTAGCTGACGTAGCAGCAACCCCTGCCCGTCTCCTGGTCTAATCTTCGAGTGCCCTCGCCTCTCTTTCTCCATTTCAGGTCTCGCCTACTCCACACTCTCTCTCTTCTCCACGGTCGTCTTCCTGATCCTCTCGACGCATCTCAATGGTTGGAAGCTGGACAAGCGCCTGGGCATAATTCTGATGCTCTGGTACCTGTTCTTCATCACGCTGGCGTCGCTCTACGAATTGAATGTCTTTGGCTACATGAACCCACCCGAGTGTCCCAGTGAGTATCCATAACCAATCCCACACCATATATTTCCCCCCTAATTACTCAATTTTCCCCCCGGTCAGGCACTTATTAAGCAACCAAGAGGATAGCAGCACCAAGTAGCACATACTTACAGCCCATGCATATTCATATACATATTTATATTCATATTCATACTACCAGAGGAGAGTCGTGCATCAGAAACAAAATGAAGCCACCATCCACAGCCTAGCCATAACCACATGAGGAGGAGTGCAGGTTCGTCATTGTGAAAGGAACCGGTAGAGGAACTGCTCGTACGTCATTTAATGTTAATTAGTGGACAAATTGAATACTCAAATCGCGTTTTACATGGATTTTTACATTGCACCAACCGAAGAGAGAAACGATAAACCAAAAAGATGATTATACATATATATACAGATATATAGTATACAACTATTATACATTTATTACAAAATATATATACAAAATATTTAATGATATTTAGGCAAATAACATACCATACATACATATGTATGTATGTATATGGTACATACGAGAGTATGTACGAGAGAGTACAACCACAATTAAAGTACACGTACCGGATAAATAGCACTGTAGATAGGGAGACAAATTCAATTTAAACAGAGGAACAGATTTATTTGTTGCAACTTGCAAATGGTTTTAAGGAACAAGTCGAACAGAACAACGCAGAACTTCTCACACCACAATCACACTAATTATGCATATGTACATACATGTATGAACGATCATTATATACATATGTACATAATAATGTGTATATCTTATAAGTATTTATCTGCATGTACATATATACTTTGTTAAACAGTTGAACAGATCACACTTAGTTCTATATTTTTTATGTATTGTACCTCTTGAAGGATCTCTCTTTCACTCTCTCCAATCAATATTATTTGAATCTGTGCAATCGATGTACACCAAAAAGACCCGTAAAGGCAGACCTACTTTGGCCTCCGGGCTGGTCGATCCAGACCATGAGCGCATTTCCCTGCGCCACGGAACAAGAGCAACGAATTTTTTTACGTTTTCGGATGTTTTATTCTCGTTCTCATATACAATATGTAAAATGTATGTACTATGTATGTATGTGTGTATATTTTGTATATTAAAATAATGAATCTTTAAATAACATTGAATTAACTTAGTTTCAAGAACCCACTAGAAGGTTTTGGAGTATGAAAGAAAATATAAAGCTCAAATAGCAAAGAACAAAGGGTTCAAACGAAAGAAAATATAAGAAAAGAAAACAATACCTTATGGCAATTAATCGCGTCAATTTTCGAATGTATGTAAATATGAACGGGAGCATAAATACATAAATACATTATTAGAATTACATACCTACCAACATACCAACCTATACATACATACATATGTACATACATATATTAGAACACGTGAACAGTGAAAATTTAATGTCAATTTTTGGTGCAAATTGTTGTGCATAAATCGAAACAATAATTTCGAATGATTCTTGGCATGGCAAATTACTGGTTCATTTTATCGAGCTGCATTTACCACACTTTGCCCAGAGCTGCTTTGCCTCTGGCCGCAAGTTCAGACGTATCTGGCTACGACACAGAATCAGTATCAGAATTAGCTGCAAGCAATGTGTAAGACAAATACAAGTATATACATAAACATAAAATACTAAATACCTACATACACACATAAATGTATAGCATGAAGAGCAAAGCACTGCTATAAGAACGCGCTCAAAACATAGTTACATACCCACATGTCTAACTAAACATAAACAAACATATTTACATAAACACACATGCATAGTGTACAAGTAATGATACAGATGCCGAAACAGATAAAAGATTTAAGTGCTTGGTAGGGTATACGAGAAGGAGCCGAAATGGAACCCGAATTAATCAAAGCCAACTCCCCAGAATCAAATCGAATTAAATGCATGCTAACAATAGTTGTAGATGAAAAAACTAAGATACAACCAGATAAAATGTACGAACAATCGCCGGCTGAAACTCCCCACAAAGACAGAAATTACTATATGCATATAACTTATTGCATAAATATATTCACACCTACTTGAACTGCTACGGCCACTTCCCAGGTACAACGTTCTTCCTCCCGACCATTATCCATAAAGACAGAGTCAAGCCAGAAGTTATTCCGAACAAATTGTACATATTAAGTTAAATATGGTGCACAATCCAATCCCCAATCTAACCTCAAGTTACGAACTGCATCTCGAGACGAGTATGTACGCTTCCACAGGACATTATTGCAGTACTAAACAAGTTAAGTAAACAAAACTAGTTTCAGTGTTAGGTGTTTCGATAACAAACTTCAATTAGCAGTCAGCAAACAGTTTAACAGATTGTTACACAGTGGTATTAACTTATACGTCAGTCAGTCAGTGTTCTATTGAAATTATTTGATATCTACATACATAATTATATCCTTGACAGACTCAAATCAAATATATTTCGCGTTACTTTGAACTGTATCTAATGCAAATTGCAATCTATAAATGGAGTACTATATACGAGTATTTAGCAAAAATTATGTAATTGATTGTCGATCATTTTTACTTAAGAGTTACAAAAAAAACAAAAAAACACTCACGCCACACCTATGTACATACTTACATTTATGTATGTATGTATCTGTACAATAATTGTTAAATTTACTAGTACAACTAAAATATACTGCATAAATGTACAACAACAACAAAAACACAATACACAATATATTGCCTACATATGAATGTATTAACATCCGACATATGTGTTAATTACGACTATAATTGTTTGAGAAAACTATATTGAACCTATCAAATTTAATTATGAAGCGCGTTGAAAAATAAACTGCACACTTATTCGTGGGATGTACACTAAAAAAACAATAAACAACATAATGAACTATTGCTAATACACAAAACTGTTGATGTTATGTTTAGTCTAACAATGAAAATTCCGGAAATAAATGCATAAATATACACATAAAGCGTCCCAAGTGATCTTTGTTAGCTCTTAGTTTAATGCAAATTAATGGGGCTTATCAAGATAATAAATGATTAAGCCAATAATTTATTTGAAAAGAGGATTAATGCAGCTTTCACAGACTGCGCCTTGAAAGCCAAGGCTATTCGAATTCAGGAAATAGTTCAAGTGATTGCTTGTATTCTTTGTATTCCATATTGAGACGTGCTCAGCTATCCGGATTCCCTTTTTGAGCACATTGTAGACATTTAAGTATGTCCAACCTTCTTTCTGGCCACTCAGGATCCCATCTTTTGGCCCAAATTAATGGCTTCCCTGATCTTGAACACTTCAGGGGGGGATACTCATTGTAGTTTTAATGATGGCATTATTCATCAAAACAGATGAGTACCATTTCTTTCGGTTTCTGTCCTGGTAGATAGGTGCTCTGAAGAAATAAAAATGAATGTAAGTATCCCACCATTGGGGGAGAACTGAGTAGTCCAGGCCATGGGTAGGCCATTCGCTGTTCGCAGTGGCCTCAGCAAGGCCGCCCTCTGACCCATCTCACCTGCTCGCTGGACCAAATATACATATGTATATGCACATACATATTTGCATATTTATATATGGATGTATGTATGTACATACAACATATGTGCATATTTATGTACATAGTTCTAGATTCTAGAACATTAAATATGAATATTTAATGTTATGTTGTAGTCCAAAGTATAAAAGCTCAAAAGCGTTTGGTGCCATCATAATTATCTGAGCATAGAATGGGATGGTGAGGGTGAGGGTGTCTGGGAGAATGGTGAATATGCTGCTGTGATGCTTGCCAGCAGGCTGTCTAAAAGCTGGGAAAGCTTAAAAGTCCAGCCCCAGTTACAGTGCACCAAAATACAGTGGTCTCCAAAATAACCGTTACACACAAACCCCCCGTAGAAAGAACTAATCGAAAGCTTTCTGGATGGAGCAAGCAAGCAAGCAGCCGACAGCGAGCTGCTGGCCGGCGGAGGGTCGGGTCTCATTCGTTTTTCAACGGTCAAAGTGGTAGCAACGGTTCGTGAGTTCTGTGCGTGTGTGTAAGTGTTGTCGGGTGGAAAGATTATACAATTTGTACGCAAACACACACACCTACATTACGTAGTACGTACGGGTGTGTAAATTCAGCAACCTGTTCTCTTCTTGTGTTGAACCGCATTCTGGGCCTGGGCCCCACTGATAAGGCTTATGGATTTGTCGATTATGTTGTCGTAGCTTCCCAGTGAAATTATGTAAGGGGCACGCACAGATTTCAATTCTGTATAATATAACTTTTGATGGCAACCGTGCTGACAGCTGACAGCTGACAAACAAATTCAAAAATCACAATATAGTCGTAGCAGCTATACGGTGCTGTAGAAATGTAGAATCAGGTGTAGATACCAATGTGCAAATGTGTGTATGCTCACATAAACCTATACATATGTATGTACATACGTAGTATGTATGTATAATTGTATGTATACAAACATATGTATGTATTTAGAAACAGAATCGAACGGCTCCCCGGCAGAAACTTGTTTACCAGCGAGATAAGGCCAGCAGCGTTGGGTCAAAAGCATCCACCGCCTCTGATAAGAAGAGGTTTGCCAGTGGAGACTGTTGCGATTTAAATAAAAACGATTTAGGAGTAAATTCAATTAGGGCAGACCATCAGAATCCAATCCTGAATCCAATCTTAATTCTATAGTGATATCTTATCATGTGGGAGTAAGGTTTCAATTAAATTTGTCTTATCTCAATAGGCGGGACCAACTCGCAGACTTTCCGAAAATGACCCCACTGCCCCGTGTTGATATTGATCAGCCCAAGTATGACCAGAGCACCTACGTGGGCAGGGCCAAGCATTTCTTGCTGGTCACCAATCCGCTCAATGTGCTGGCCACCAACACGAAACTGGAGCAGGCCCGCCAGATTGTGCTAAAGTACAGGGCCGGCAAGGAGGTGCCCGAGTGCCGATCCATTGAGGATGTGTGGAAAGCAAAGTACCTGTACGACTCGGCCTTCCACCCGGAGACGGGAGACAAGCAAATCATAATTGGCCGCATGTCGGCTCAAATGCCCATGAACATGCTCATCACTGGCGGTGAGTGGGACAGTAACCTGTCCAATTGTGATTCAATTGTACCATTCCAAAATTGCTTCCGCGCTTTGATTAATAAATTGAAATATGTATGTACGAAAAATATGTAGTGTGCTAATGGTGTATGATTTTAGGCATGATGGCTTTCTACAAGAGCACAGGCGCCGTTGTCTTCTGGCAGTGGATGAATCAAACCTTCAACGCCATTGTCAATTACACAAACCGCTCGGGCACTTCGCCCCTTAGCAACTCGTAGGTACCCCCCCGTTTTGATTTTGATACATGTTACATTTTAAGAGTTTACCCCTCCCTCTCCGCAGGCAACTATTGACCTCGTACTGCCTGGCCACCGGCGGAGCCCTGGCCACGGCGCTCTCCCTCAACCGGGCCGTGAAGAACATGAATCCACTGGTGGGCCGCATGGTGCCGCTTGTGGCTGTTGCAGCCGCCAACTGCATAAACATTCCGTGCATGCGTATGCAGTAAGTGGATCCTTAACACAAATGCACCTAGATCCGTAATGCACTCGAAAAACTTTCAGGGAGATTCGCAACGGAGTCGTGTTGCTGGACGAGAAGAACGTCGAGGTGGGCGTGTCCCAGAAGGCCGCTTGTGTTGGCATATCGGCGGTAATAGTAAGTCGAATTTGCATGGCCCTTCCAGGAATGAGTAAGTCCAGTCCACTCTCAAATATAAGTACATGCATAATAATTAATTGGCAATTAATTCTACTCAAGCTCTGACTCCAATGCTCATGAACGCGCTTGAGCGAAGGGGATTTTTAGCCAAATACCCGAAATCAAATGCTCCTATCCAAACGCTGTTCTGCGGCTTCGTCCTCATCTTTGCCACACCTCTGGGCTGTGCGTTCTTCAAGCAGCGGGCTGCCATCAAGGTGGCAAGCTTGGAATCCGAGGTGCGAGAAAATATTGAGAAGAAACGTCCTGAACTAGACACCGTGTGGTACAACAAGGGCTTGTAAGCCGGCAAACTACGAGCTTAAAGAAGACAATATCTTGATTAAGACTTTTTATTTAATTACTCATTGTGCATTTAGCAGGCATTTTTACGGTCATATAAGGGATCATTTCTTCGCACAGCGTTTAACTTTACGTAGCCATGCATTTATGTATGTAGTTTGTTTTACTCGTAATATTACTACTCCTCATTCTTAGTATACCTACGAAACCCACAATGATACTCCTGAATTGATGTTGTCTGTGTAAACAAAAAAACCATTTAAACAAAGCCAATAAATTTCTGTTACACATTGAATTTGCATCGAAAAATCCAACTGGAAAAACTCGCAATGCATTTGTCGGCTGTTACACCCGTGTAAGATGCATGTCGAAAGTATGTAGAAATTGCACCTGAAGAAAGTAAGTTCAAACGAAAAAAAGTGTACGGAATAGTAATATGAAATTCTTCTGATTATTCAATATGTAAATGTTTAGAATTGTATACGTTCCGAACTATTTTCCCGTTATGGATATTGAAATAGTCGACATTGCTGCTACCATGCGGCCATCACCATTTGTATTTCGTTTTGATTGCAGGCAAACTAAAATAATAATATACTTAGCAGCACTTTTGCTAGACAAGAAAAAGAGATTTGGACTTTATTTGCACTTTTTCTCCGTCTTCTCTTTTTTAATCAACTCACAAATAAAATAACTTAAAGAACCACCAACATAAAACTGTTAGGAAAGATGAACTTCCGACAACCCAAATCAAGGTGAATTTATGAATGAAATTGAATTGGTCCTCCCAACAGCGAACAACGTCACCTAAGTAAATTCACGTTGAGCCAAATGAAAAATATTGATCAAGAGTTTCTGGTATACTAGTAGATTTACAATCGTTATGCGTTATAAGGTTACGAATGGTATTAGTTCGTGCCCATCGAATATAATACTCCGTAATGAGTCAGCAGCAGTCAATTAGCATTGGATCCCAGATGGCAACGCAAGCTGAAGACGGACTTTAACAAGAACACAAACTGGCATCAGTTCCAGCCGCTAATGTAACGATTTCTTGTTCTCTATTAGGATCACTAAGTCTGCTACAGAAAATGTGTAGCATTCTGCCTGAAATATTGCATTTGTTCTTACTATTTTGGGGAATAAGGCGATGCCAGTTTTTGAAATTGTAACAAATAATTTTTGTTGTATAATAATTGCTGTTTCCGCAACTCCTCGCAACCGGTTCGTAATTAAAATCTCCAAGTAAAAAGCCAAGTGCTGCTGGTTCGACCAAGTCGGAATTCAATCAATTTAATAATCTTGCTTTTTCTTTATCGATATTCACATATTACATATATGTTCTATAGCAACAATCTTCTGTGAGTATGCACTGTACGTACTTTCGATACATTTCAATATCTTAATGCTACAAATTCATTTTACTTATACAAATTACTAGTTGCTCCCGGCCATAAGCCCTTTGCGCTAATTTGGCGTAAACAATGGCTATTGTACGATGCGAAAGTAAACAATACGCTTATAAAGACAGGAACTCCTCCTCCTCCTTGAAGCTCATTAACTCATCCTCGCTTAGTGGCTCCAATTTGGGTTTCTTGCGGTTTGGCTCAACCCCTCGGTTGACATGGGACATTTGCGGGGCTGCAGGTTCCTCCTGCGTCGGCCTTGCCCCGGATTCTATGTAGATTGCCAGAGGTCGTGGCAAGGACACCAGGTGGGAGGGCAAGTCATCGAAGAGATGTGTTTCAAGTCGGCTCAGCAGAGTGGTGCGATAAAAGAGGGCTCGCAAACGTTTCCGGAACTGCTGGATGTGCTGCGAGGACTCATCATAGGATGGCGGCTCGTCGGATGGGATCTTTCGACTGTCGCCCGATACAATGCAAATAGCACGGAATCCCATCATTGTTGAAAAGTTGGGCGGCAGGAGTAGCGCGCCATGGGATGCCTGCTTGTCCCTTTTATTTGGCCAAGTCTTCAGCATTTGGTTGTAAAACATACTCAATTGCAGAGGCATTGAAACGCTCTGAATGGGCTTCAAGCTCTTTGCCGCTGGTGGCTGATAGTTTAAGACCTTGACCACGTAGGCGAGATTCGAGCCATCGTTGGGCATCGAAAAGAGCTTCGACGACGGTGATGTCTTTAGTTGGAGATCGTAGCTATACTTGAAGTACTCATAGACCTGCAGATCTATTTCTTTTGGGTATGCCACATGGCCGTTGCTTTCGCTGGCCTCGCCCTTTATGTTGGATATCCTTCTCGCTGCTGGTCTCGGTGGACGAGTTTTGGGCTTCGATGGATCGATGGACTCCGGATCCTGCTGCCACACTTCCAGACACTCCGCCCAATTCTCAGCCGTGACGATATTATTTTTAAAACACCTTCGCCGAGGACAGTCCTCGACCGTTGCCAAGGGATTCTGCTCTAGGAAGCGTTTTATTACCAAAAAGCGCGTCCTGCAACTGGTCCGCGTGTGATTCCCAAGATGCGTCGCACAGTTCACCCACTGGGCAGCCCCGTGCTCCGTGACAAAATTCATCAGTTTGGTGTCGTCCACCACCGACCACGGGTCGGTCTTGGTGCGTTGGGCAAGGACATTGTGGTATCGGGTACGGAGTTGCGCCAGCGAACGGTTGGGAAACAGTGTGCGTGGAAAGCTGGGGAACTTACCATTGTACTCCTCCACGGCGGCAAACAGCATAATGTCCTCGGTGGTGCTGAAGGGTGCTGCAATTAAAATATG
Source organism: Drosophila guanche (assembly GCF_900245975.1). NCBI lineage: Eukaryota > Metazoa > Arthropoda > Insecta > Diptera > Drosophilidae > Drosophila > Drosophila guanche. Next base: position 422,287 of record NW_022995756.1, on the reverse strand, counting down.
TCCAAGCTAATTAGAGAAACATTGGGGGAAGCAAGTGCATTGCGTGGTGCTCACCATGGCTGATGCTTGGATGCAGGGCGTACGTATAGCGTCCGATTAGAGTGGACTTGGACCTGCCAGGGAAGTGTTCCGACACCAGCTGCCAATTGACCTGGCCATTAACAGTATTCTTTTCGACGAGACGCTTTAGTGTCTCGCTGTCCTTCTCGGTCCATCGTACACTAGAGGATGGCTCTAGGTGCTGACGGAACGCTATCTGAACACGCACGAAACACTGGTAGTCCGATCGGCGACCCAACGCGGAAGCTACCTTCCCCCAGTTCTGCATGAGATTCGCTTTGGCCGCCGCCACCAGAGCTGCGTCCTCCGAAGCACTCCAGTCCTCACGGCTCAGCTTCGGATGTAGATAAACCCGCCACATTGCCTCACAGCTGTAGTTGGAATGACGGAACTCCAGGTCCAGAGTACTGATCTGGTTCCAGTCGATGCTAAAGCTGCTGTCGGCGTTGACCAGCAGACTGGCCAGCGAGCGAACATGCCGCTCAATGGGCCTTCGCTTCAGAGCGTTTTTGTTGGTGGGCTTTTCACAGGCCTCATGGTCCAGCAGCTGTCAGTAGGGAGATCAATTAGTCTGTGAAAGTTTCTCAAATATGGGGCTCACCTGTTGCTTGATGCCCATTATCAGGTTCTTCTTGTCCAGAACTGTCCACACATGTTTGGAGCGCATATCAAAGTCCGCAGGAAACATCTCCGTGTAACTACGCACATCGTAGTCCCCATTATTCGGACAGCTGCGGCCATCAATATCGCGGAAATACAAATTTCCCTTGAAGTGGAAGGTGGCTCCACGGCGGATTGCTCCACATATTCCATAGGTTTCAGTACTTCCCTTAGTAGGCCTGCTAAGAGAGTGAGTTCGAGGCTTTAGGCGGCGTATTAGAATCTCCTCGTTCAGTGCATATCGAGCCCGCACAGAATTCAACAGTGCCAAAACCTTAGCCCGCACTTGGTGCAGTCGTCGTTGCAGCTCATGGTTGAGCACCAGGGCATTAGACTCGCTTGGGTCTGAGGTGGCTTCCAGCAACGGTGTGATTTCTGCTAAAAGTTGATTGGGGTTTAGATTTGAGAGGTTCTCGACATCCATATCGCGCACATTGCTCTTTTTGGAATTCCTAACACTTAAATGAAATAGCACATCAAAGTCGAGGAAAATGATTTCAGATTTAAGCCTAGTGCTCAGATCGAAACACACACTTGCTAGCGAAATGTGCAATATATTTTGGTAGCAGCAGAGTGTGACCAGAGGTGAAAACCGCATTCCGTACGGTTACACTTCTCAGGCAGTTGTGTTGTTTTGTTTACCTTTTTGAAAATGTGTGAAAATTGAATAAAAGGTTAATAAAACAATGTATGCAAAATGGATGCAGGAAATTATTTTAGTGAGACTGGCGGCTTTTGCATGATCAGAGGAGAAGGACAATCAAAGAAATAAGCGACAACTTTGATTAAGCCCATATCTGCAGGAAAGAAACCGTTGTCTATACATTTGATTATTATAAATCATATGAATATGTGTTCAGTTATGAACGATGAAACGATACCCTTTGCATATTCCGCAGTTTGAAAATATGACAGAGAATTTGCATATGTCTGGGAATAACATCTGCAGACTTCTTTGATTGGTGGTGCAGCAAGGCCGTGCCAAGGAATATGTGCGCCTGTGGCAAAGTTGTAAAACGGCGCCTACCTATTCGAACTGGGATAGTTTTGAGTCCAAATCGCCGCCTTCGCCCCTCTACGGCACGATCCTGTGGAGCAGTACCTGGTCACTAAAGAAAAAAAACTTAAATCCTTTTGTTAACAGCCCAGCCCAGTTTGTACTGAGTACTGAGCTTAATATTAAATAGAAGATCAAAGTCGAAGAAAATTATTTCAGATTTACGGTATATTCACAGCATATTTTAAAAATGAAAGGGTATTCTTTATATTTCCGGGGTCACACGGTATATTTTATCGATAAATCCGCGGTCACACTGGCAACAACAAAAGAAAAGAGAAAAAAACGCGTAGAAGGGAAGTTGGAAGTTCATTTAATTAACCAAATTCGCTGTAAATGCGTTAACATAACATGGATGATGTCCCGGTCAAGATAGTTGAACGCTATAAACCTCCGCCACCCGTCTACCAGCTGCCACAATCGACTGTGAACCGACTGGGACAATACAAAGAAAACTACTACGAAGATCAGCCTGACTGCCAATATGACTTCCAACTGGAGCGTGCCGTTCTGGGCAAGGCGCACCGTTGGCAACAGCTGCGTCAACAGCTGAGGCAGGAGCGTGAGAAGCGTCAGGAAGAACGCAAGGTGGCGCGCCAGCGTGAGGTGGAGGCCAAGCAGAAGGAAATGCTCGGAGCTGTCGACTACCCCAGTGCCGATGACTTGTCATCCTCCGATGACGAGGAGAAGGTTGAGGTGTTGGAAGATAACGAACAACAACCGACGCATCAGCGATACCAGCCAGTGCCGCAACCATATGAATCACCCGGCAACGACTCCCAATCCCACGAATCAAAGTCAATAATCTTGTGCAATTTCCACAACATTTTGCAGCCGACGATCCTGAGCACGGCACCAGTGGCCATCGCCCAGACTTTGCACAAGCGCAACAATTCGCTAAACTATGCCGACTTCGAGTACAACATGAACTCGACGCCCTTTGATAATATTGAGTTGAAGACCATCAACGATTTGGATGTGCTCGCTCAGGTGCTGCATCAGACCAAGCTGCAAGAACAGAATGAGCAACGCCAGCATCAGCTGCAAGTGGAACAGGTTGAGAAGGGGGAGCAGGATCGGCAGAAGGAGGAGCAGGATCAATTTCAGGAGCCGAAAACGATGCGAACGTCTGCGGAGCTGACTGTAACGACGTTGGCGGAAACCAAAGCGACTCTCGACAGCGTCAATTTCCATGTTCACTGTGATGATGCCCACAAGCATGAAGATAGCAACATTCCTGCCAATGGTCGTGACCATGCGCAAACTGTAATCACGTCCCTCTATCAGACGCCTCTCTATGGAGTTTTCCAGCAGCAGCAGCAGCAGCAGCAAATCCAGTCCCAGCCACAGCAACAGCAGCAACAGGAACAGGAGCACTACCAGGTACCAAAAGCTACCTTTGCCGTGTGGTACACGGTACAAACAATTTTGTATTTCCATTGCAGGTCTATCATATGCAAGGCTACAGCAATTCCTATAGCTATCACCAACAGCAACAGCAGCAGAAGCAGCATCAGGTCTACCACAATCAGAATAACTATTATGCTAATGGCTTTGGCACCCCTAATCATGTGATGCCGTCGCCATCTGTCGTGGCTTTGAGCCAGGCAGAGGCAGAGGCGGCCACCAAGTCCAAGAGTGTTCCCGACATCCTGCGGGAGCTAAAAACAGAGCTGCAGCAGGCAGAGAAACGCCGAACCCGCCTACACAGTCACAATGAGGATCAGCAGCAACAGCAGCAGCATCAAAATCCACATCTGCCATTAAGTGTGCCTCAGCGAATGGAGCAGAATGCCTTCGGAGAGCTGGCTGGGCCGGCACAGAAGCTGGTGAAACGCATTAGCGGCATGGGATTTCCCCTGGAGCGTGTGGCCAAGGTTGTCAATCTCTGTGGCATCGACGACAAGAAGGTGCGGACGATGATCAGTTGTATAATCCTGCTCCTTAAAGCTAATCCCCTTTACCATCACTTCACACGTTTGCAGATAATCGAACACCTCATTCCCCTGGGCGAGCTAATGGATCTCGGCTTCGATGAAACGAAAATCTCGGCGGCGCTTCTCAAGTTCGACAACAACAAGGACAAGGCGCTGGACTATTTAATCAACTAGTAAACAAATTGCAAGCTCGAACGCCACTTACCGAAAGCCATCCTGTCATACCTATTCCAAGACAACCGCAACCCAATAGGCGCCAGACTCTGTTAAATATGTTTTTAGTTAAATGAGTGCAAGTTCTCTTGAGATATTCGCTGCATAAGGTGAGAGAGGGAGAGGGTGTGCAGCAGGGAGGAAGGGAGGGCGATAAGTTAAACCAAATCAAAGAAAGCTAATGCTAAACGCCTAAATGTATTTCTTTAACATCATCGAAGCACCAGCAGAAATACCAGAATAAATATATATATAAGTCCATACAGTATACACAATATGTTTATAGAACTCAATTCATGCCGAGCATCAGGAGATTAATGGCATGCTCCACGTTGCCATCGGCCATGGTGAGATAGTTTACGTTCTGTGTGTGATTGATGAAGCCCATGGCGGCCATGGTGCGCAACTGCTCGGTGAAGCGATGGCGGCGATAGCATCGCGGCAGGACATCGCTGTCGTCTCCCCCAGCATCGTCGTCGTCATCTACATCGTCGGCTGCTGCCTCGGCTGCCCCTGCTGCCGGTTCCACTTCCATGCTCTCCGCTGGCTGCTGGGCCAGAGACTGAAAAGCTCTGGCCAGCTCATTGCGAAACAGCTCCGAGGATATTGAGCTGCTGCCACTAGCTGCTGCTGCAGAACTGCTATTACTGCTCCCGGCAATGGGCGCCGAGGTGGTGCGTGGTCTCTCGTCACCCTGCTGGGCTTCATCCGCGTTCCGCTGAGCGATGTTTGACAGCGAATTGAACGAGGTTACATTAGCCAGAGCATTGGCCAGCTGTTGGCGGCTGATCTGTCGGATATTGGCCAGCTCATCGCGGCGATTGGCGGCGGCGGCCACCGTACCACTGCTGCCGCTGCTGCTGCTCCCGGCTCCAAGGGAATTCTCCTCCTCCGACGAGGTGGTAGACTCCGAGGCCGCCTGCTCTTGAACTACGGACATTGAAGAGTGGGATTAAGATTGAGATTGGTATGAAAAGGGGCAGATGGGGAATTGCTTTGTTTACATTGGGTGGCAGAGTTGTTGCGAGCTAGTTCCTTGCGTATGGTTTCCACGATGAAGGGGGCCGCATCGCAGATCAGGGGATAGTCGCGCACCAGATTCTGCACTACCTCCGGCTCATGCAGCATGTTAAACAGGACAGAGTCGCGAATGAGGGCCTGTGCGCCCAGATTGCGACGAAATTCCGGGTACTCGGCCAGGATCGTCTGGAGAATGTTGAACCTACAGCTGACACTCACCTGCAGGTGCGAGGTCAGGGAGAAGAGCTCTTGTATGTGCTTCGTGTTGATCTCGGACGCCGCTGGCGGCACATAAGGCGTGTAGCGCTTGGTTTTTCGGAAGCAGTGTATTACCGCATTCGGTTGGATGGCCTTGCTCAGCGTCTCCACATCGTCGAGCACTTGTCCATGATGGCAGATCTCTGCAAGTGCGTAGTTGATGATTGAGCACATACGAAATGGCGATGCGCACTACGCGCATATGTTAAAAAGGAACGGTTGGTCACTCACCCAATTCGCTGGCATCGAACTGCAGCTGCAGCTCCTTTGTTATTATAGTCTTCAGGTATGCCACATTCTGGTCCAAATCGATGTTGTGCAGGGGATGCACATCGCTCAATTTGTTCTTCAGCAGTGCGTAAACTGTATGCATTGTATTTATCTTCAAACTTGACGAAATAATTTGTTGTCTATACAGTAAGGTCCAGATGCTTTTCTGTACTTATTAACACTGTTTAGTACACAAAAAAAAATTTAAAAAATCTACAAAAATACCTAAACCCTCGATATCCCTCGATTTTGATACTCGACTCAATTTTTAAAAAAAAATTTAGTTCTCATAATCCACAAAAAGGGATTTAGATCGAAATATACGTTCTCATTTTCAAAATATGCCGTAAATATATCTTTGAAATATATAAATGAATTTCCAAATTTCGAAAAATCCACTGGAGACTAGTTGACTGCGGCCCTAGAAGGAATATTGTGTGGATCCGCCATCAACATCAAAAATACTTAAATAAAATTAAACGATACAAGAGACGCATCTCTAGCTCTTTTTCAACGGTTACCCGCTATATCGGTCAGTAGGCCTATCGAATAGTCGTCAAAAATCATAATATAAAAAAAAACAGTCATGAAAATTAATGAAAAGGGAACTCAAACAAATCTGAAAAGGGGCAAACAGAAAACTGAGGATGAACCAATACCGACGAAGGATGTGCAAATACATACTACGCCACATGAGAAGCCGACACCGGCGAATCCTGCCCTAGAGCAAATTCAAAAGATATTTGATTGTAAATTTGAAATATTTGGGATTGTGCAAGGTAAGGGTAAGCTAAAACTATCACACTCAAAACTAAATGCAGTTGTTTTGCAGGTGTTTCATTTCGAATGGTAAGCTTCCTATTCCAATCACAATGTCATAAATTCCTTTCCTTTAATTTCCAGTACACGATGCGGAGGGCCGAGAAGCTAGGCGTGCGTGGCTGGTGTATGAACTCCCCACACAATACGGTCACGGGCCAAATACAGGGCTATGAAACAGCGTTTGAGGCCATGTACATATGCGAAAATGGCGGTAAAGTACATACCACTACTAAAATATTCTCCCTGCAGGCGTCTCTGGCTTGAACACACTGGTAGTCCGACTAGTCGGATTGACAAGTGCATTTTTGGTATCACCAATGAAGTGAACCACTTTACGTTTGATTCTTTCACTATTCGAAACGAATAACATTTTCAATTGGACCATTATTGAAATAATCAAAATATATTTTTGGGTTCCCGTGAAACTATCGTGGTACCATCGAGCATATCGATGCGATTCCCAAGTGTGGCCAAACTGAAATTTGAACAAATCCCTTCGGGATTTAACATCGTATTTTCATTCATTGTTTTAATTTACCTGGGCAGCAAAATAATAAAATCAAAATATAATTACTTGAATTGCCAAAATTTGACTTGGTGCAACAAATCAGAACGCTGGACGCCAGCGCTTGAGCTTGCCGCAAACGTCACCGTCTCACGGTGCGCGACTTTCACTTTTTCCTTTCCTTTTTGCAAAAGAGAAGATATAAAAAAACAACAACAATATAAATCAGTCGACGAAGAGCAGAGCAGAGAGACAAGACAGAAAAGAAAGGAAGAAGAAAAAGCCGAGCCAGCATGAGTGTGGAAAATACCAGACGAGACAACGACTGGACAACAAAAGCAATGCGATCCAGCTAAGAGACTATAGTGGACAAACTGATTCGAATCGCGCCCAGATTCGGCTGCAGTGCAGTTAAGCGAATGTAAACTGAAATAACAACAAACCATCAGCAGGCCAAGCCAGCCAGCGTGTGAGCAGCGCTCGGTGTCTGCGAGTGTGCGTGTGTTATTGTGTTCGTGTGTCCCGTGTATGCGTGCGTGCATGAGTGAGAATTTCAAAAATCAGAAGAGGGCCGCCAGCATTTTCTGCTTGTGGTGTTTTGTGCTGTGTGTGTACGTGGTTGGAGCAAAACTGCTTAAATTAGGTCAATTTTTGGATTGTGGATTTGCAGCCCTAGAGAGCGAGAGCGAGAGCACCCGGAGCCCAACACAGAGCCCGACCAGAGCCAGTGAGGATGGAGAGCACTGGGAGTAGAGCCCAGTCAGTGCAACAGCAACGCAATCGTCTAGCCTCGTCCCCTAGTCCACCGTTGAATGTGAATCTCGGCGGCGGACCCAACGCAAACAGCACAAGCACCATGTACATTGAATCAGATGCGTTGTCACACCACCACCAGCAGCAGCAGCCGCAGCCGCATGGCAGGAGCAACAACAACAGTGGACATCACCGCAGCCACAGCATAACGAATGCCGCGGCCACCTCCTTTGTGAATCTCCTGGACGGGTTCACGTCCCGAGTCTCCACGGCCGTTAGTGTGGCGGGGGGAACCAGCTCGATGAGCCTGATGAGCACCCAGAGTGCGGCCAGCACTCCGGGATCGACGCATTCCATAGCCAGCCTGACCAGCATGGGCTCACTGGGGACAACAGCGAATGCCCTGTACTCCTCGATCGGCAGTGCCCTCAACTCCATAACATCGCCGATACAAGCGGCCGCTGCGGCTGCCACCGCTACCACAACCGAAGTGGTCGTGGCTGCCGCCTCAGTGATCACCAATCATCTCAGCTCCCCCACCAGCGGCACGCCGCCACATGGCCTGGGCGGAGATGATGACGAGGACTGCGACGATTGCGAGGAGGATGAAGACGACGCTGTGGACAACGATGGACACATTGCAGCGCCCACACCATCCAAGAGCTGGGCAGAGAACAAAATCATCGTTCAGGAGATGCGCAAGAAGCTCTCACCCCTGTCCTCGATGGTGCCCACCAACGTGCAGTTCCGCCATCTATCGGATGGGCGAGCCCGTTGCTACTTCGTCGGCTCGCCGCCCCAGAACTGGGAGACGACCCTCCTCTTTGCCGACATCAACATGCAGCAGCAGGACGAGCAGCAGCTGCTGATACAGCGTCAGGATGGCGAATCCGGCGTCGGCATTCCTACCACCTCCGCAGAATCCCCAACTGGAGGGCCCAGCCAGTCGTCCTTCCACTTTGGCCCTCTGCATAGACCCAAGTAGGCATTCCATGCTCCAGTTTCAGGTCCGTTCTCTAGCTCAATACGGTTGCTCATTCTGTTGCAGATTATCGTGGAATCCGCTTCTGCAACAGCCCATACCCAGCGCCCATGTGAGCAGCACAAGCACCAGCACAAGTGGCGGCAGCTCCTGCCCCTACGCCAGAGAGTTTCAGCTGCTGCAGGAGCGCAAGCGCCTATCCACCTGGGGCATCACCTGCTACGAGCTGCACAAGCCCTCCGGCAAGCTCGTCTTTCCCTGCTTCAACGATCTGTATCAGTGTCTAGACACAGGCTACAATGTGAGTAGAGTACTTTGAGATGAGGCTTCCAAACTAACTTTCACCTCCAATCAGTCTGGCCTGCTGTTTCCCACACAACTACGCACCTGCCCGCAGTGGACTGCTTTGGATCCGCAGATTTGTCCACAGAACTCTGACATGATTGCCTACATCAGTGACTGCGATCTGTTTGTCACCCACACGCTGAGCGGGCACGAGAAGCGGCTGACGTACACGAGCAGCGGTCGGCACTCCTACCCGGACGATGCGCTAAGCGCCGGAGTTCCTTCGTATGTAATGCAGGAGGAGTTTAGTCGCTATCAGGGCTTCTGGTGGCAGCCGCACTCTGACGATGGCGTCTACCGTATTGTATACGAGGAGGTGGACGAAACGGAAGTCTCCCTGTACACGTTCCCCTCATCAACGGCCGTCCATGGCCGGGTGGACGAGTATCGTTTCCCACGCACTGGCAGCACCAATGCCAAGTCAAAGCTCAAGCTCGTTCAGTTCGTCCTGAACGAGTCGCTGCAGATCAGCGAGATTTGCATCAAGGATCTGCCTTACTCCCTCCTGGCCGTCTTCAGTTGGCTGGAGTACATTGTTCGCGTCGGATGGACACCAGACGCCAACTAGTGAGTAGATTTGCATTATTATTTACCGATTACCGATTGCCATTGACAACTGTTTATTCACATGCAGCGTTTGGGTTCAGGGACTGGACAGGAAGCAGCAGCGACTGGACCTGTTTCTCATACCGCTGGACAACTTCTGCGAGTCGTACAGCAGCCAGGTGTCCACACCCACAGACTCGATTGGGGACCACAGCTGGCGCAGCCTCTACAGTCGCACCATCACGCCGCTGCAGGTGATCTACACGGAGAAATCGGAGAGCTGGATCAATGTCCACGACATGCTCTACATCCTTGAGGTCAGCGATACTAGTGTCACCTACGTGTGGGCCTCAGAGGAGACGGGCTTCCGGCATCTGTATCTGGTCACCTCCAGCCTGGTGCTGGCCAATGCCAATGGTCAGTCCGATGCTGGCACACCGTCCGCTCCCCAGCAGCAGCAGCCCAGCTTTGTTGAGCAGTCGGCCCTCCAGCCGCGCATCATCAACAAGGTGGCGCTGACCAGCGGTGAGTGGGAGGTGCTGGCGAGGAACATCTGGCTTGACAAGCCCAATCAGTTGGTCTACTTTGTGGGTCTTCGCGACACCCCCCTGGAGAAGCATCTGTATGTGGTTAGTCTGCAGAGGCCCGAGCACATACGCCTGCTAACTGAACCGGGGTACTCGTATCTCGTGGAGTTTGATGATGTACGTCCCATGATTCGGTGTCATCCTCTTCTTATCTCGTTATAATGTTCTGCCATGTGCTCCGCAGGAATGCTCTCTGATGCTGCTGGTGTATTGCAACATCCAGAGACTGCCCAGCTGCAAGGTGATGCGGGTGAATCAGACCTGCCAGAACGGCGGCGTCAACGGCATACAAATCTCGCTGATGGGATACCTGCACGAGGGCGGCAAGCCGGAGCCACAGTATTGCCCGCAAATCTTTCGGCCGCAGCTGCCATCGGGTGACATCGTCTATGCCATGGTCTATAAGCCGCACAACTTCGAGATGGGCGTCAAGTACCCCACGGTACTCAATGTCTACGGTGGGCCTGAGGTCCAGACCGTGAACAATACCTTCAAGGTGGGTTCCGCTGTGTAACGCTTTGGCTATCGTTTTAATCCATTGGTAATTCCGTGTGTGTGCTTCTGTGCCTTTTGCCCGCCAGGGAAAGCATCAGCTCCGCATGCACATGCTGGCCGCTCAGGGATACTGCGTGATCTGCATTGACTCGCGCGGGTCTCGGCACCGTGGCAAGCGCTTCGAGAGCCACATACGCGGCCGGATGGGACAGGTGGAGCTCCCCGATCAGGTCGATGCCTTGCGCATCCTGGCCGACCAACTGGGCTACATCGACATGGAACGAGTGGCCATCCACGGCTGGTCCTACGGTCAGTCGTTGCTTATCCATTGTTCAATTAAATGGCGACGGTCGTAATGATTTCTTTGTTTTTGTTTGGTGTTTTTATTTTTAGGCGGATACCTAAGCCTGATGGGTCTGGTGCAATTTCCACAAATCTTCAAGGTTGCCATTGCCGGGGCGCCGGTCACCGATTGGAAGTATTACGACACGGGCTACACGGAACGCTATATGGATCTGCCGCACCAAAACGAGGCTGGATACGCGGCCGGATCGGTTCTCAACTACATCAACTCCTTCCCCGAAGAGTGAGTGCTTGCTTGTCCCCAATCTGTGATAGGGCTTCCGTAACCGTCACATCGATTCGTTTCTCTCTTGCAGGGAAAATCGCCTGCTGCTGATTCACGGGCTGATCGACGAGAATGTGCACTTCCATCACACCTCCCGGCTGATCAGTGCTCTGAATAAGGCCAACAAGCCGTACAGTCTGCATTTGTTCCCCGAGGAGCGCCACTCGTTGCGTAATCTGGAATCGAATAAAAACTACGAAACGAAATTATTATCATTCTTGCAAAACTTATGAGACTCAAAAGGCAACAACAAACGTAAAAAAATTATCTGCTAAGGCAAACGCAGCAGCTGGGTGCAGCACTCCCCCGCAGCAGCCAAAAAAAACCCCACCCCAGACCCAAAGTCAACCCCAAGGACCCTCCCCTTCCCTCCCTTCCATTCAAAAAGTTTTACATCAATGTCTATTGTTTTAATTTTATTTTTTTTTTTTTTGAAAACTTTTTTTTATATGATAAAGAAACGAGAAAAGCTAATTTGATTGGAAATTTAGAAGATGTGAAATATCAACTTTAAGTATCAGATGGAAGGACTCTGCGCCCCGCACTCTACTTTGACCCCCCCCCCCCCCCCCCCCCCCCCCCCCCCCCCCCCCCCCCCCCCCCCCATCAAGTCGCATACTGTAATTAATTTGTATTTATATGTTCTATCCTGTCCATCCTGTGCCTCCCCTCCTACTGTACCGTCACACTATTAATTTGTATTTTTTGTATCTTTTGCGTAAATGTAAATTTCTTGTTTTTTTAAATTTATAATCTTAAGTTCTGCTCTAGTGTAAGTGGATGTATGTGCGTGTGCGCGCGTATGTGTGTGTGTGTGTGCAAGAGAGTTCCTTAAAAATAAGATTAAAAAAATATATACCACAAACTTGTCATGCCCATGGAGCAGGCCATCAGTTAAATACACTATATTCATACATATACATATTTACACGAATATATCTCTTTGATTAACGACTTGCAATATATACGATACAATACATAAATAAATGTTTAAATGAGTTCATGATAATATTATGTACATGCAAATATTTATATGTATATTTTTTGTTTAACAATTAAATAAACAGTTGTGTGTATCCCCAATGCCTTCGTTGCCTGGGTACACGCTTATTTGTTTTTGGGACGGATAAAGAGAAAATATGTTTAACGAGAAGGAACGTGTGAGACGCTTCTATACCCGGCACTCGGTACTACATCTGCACCTTAGCGGTTATTTGTCAAATTTTACATTTTTTGTTCATCTGTCATCTACATTAACAACACTACTCACACCAACACACTCCTTTAGCTCACCACCCTTCCTTAGACCCACACACTGCAGAGTCCTGGCAGAGGCAGAGGAGCGCGAGAGGCGGAGGCCGCACACTGCAGAAGCAGAGTGTGAATGAGAGAATGTGAAAAAACAAATATAAGCTGCGGGACAGGGTGGGTTTAGCCACTGCAAATTAATTTCTTCATTCTGGCTATTATAATGACCCAATCAAATCCCAATTTGGTGATCTGATATATATGGTCATTCCCTACTGAATGGCGCTTTTAGTTTCCTTTTATCTTCAAAACTAGGTTTGCTTAACAAACCTTTCGCCCTTTTGCGGAGGCGGAAGGCCGGGCTAATTTTTGAAATACACTGGTTTCAGTGTGAGCATACAGCAGTCCGGAGCCAAAATTTGGTGGCCTAGCTCTTATAATCTCTGAGATCTAGCCGACAAACAAGACGGACAGACAGACATGGCTCTATCGACTCGGCTATTGATGCTAATCAAGAATATATATACTTTATGGGGTCGGAAACGTTTCCTTCTGTGCGTTACATGCAACCGTTATTCACACAAATACAATATACCCTATTTACTCTTCGAGTACCGGGTATAAAAACTGCCATGAATTTGCTTTCAACATAAAAAAGACCCAGCCAAGTGCCGACCATTGGTTTCTTTTGCAACTTAAACAGTAAACAATACACATCCCTTGTCCAAATAAAGCCAAGCTGGTACTTCATTCAATTTTGGATTGTCATGAAAATTCTGATTGAGTTTCTTGATTCTTTTCGCTTTCGTCGATTCATTTCGGATTCTTATGCATATAGCAAGCCTTTGAAAAGGTTGGATTGTCAAAAGGCATATTTTAATTTGAATTATTATTATTGTTTTTTCTGAGCATACTTCATCTTAAACAATTTACAAAGAATTTTACAATTTAAATAAGTGGTTCAAGGCGTTCGCGAGTTATCGCATTTTGGTATCTATGTATACCAGTCGCGCATTGTTATCGGTTGCATTATTATCGTTTATTACCGGCCGGCAGACTGAAGTGCAAAATCTACAAACAAAAACCTACGTTTAGGCCTTTTCAAGTATTTTATAGGCGTCATACACGTAAATTCTGCGTGATTCACCCCTAACAATTCCACGCTTGGTCCAAAATACAATTATTTTCTCAAGTCGCTGAAACCTCGTACAGGCGATAGTCTCGACTGCATATCGATAGGGAGCGAAGGCAGTGTGAAATAGAAAACAGCGAAAACTGACTCCATTGGTGAAGCGTGTTCGAAAGAAAAGTCTGCGGGGTAAGGATATAAAGCGGTCAGGAAAATCTAGAAAATTCCGTGGACAAAGCAGTGCATCCCAGAGAACTAATTTATTAAAAACTATTTGTGCAAAGATAATACCAACTGCAGATTTGTTTCCCTGCTTAAACCATTCGAAGCGAAGACTCACAGTGAAAGACGCCATCGAAAATAAGCGAAATTTGCGTGCGTGTGTGTGTGTGTATTTGTGGGGGACGCCACTGCAGAGCCGAGAGAACGCGCGCATTCAGCGAAGAAAACACGAACAGCAATAGCAACAGCAAAACCATGGAAGAGGTAGAGGTTTCTGTGAAGAAGCGCGGCAGGCCTCCAAAGAGCCTTGCTGCCGCCGGTAGCCAGCTAAATGCAAGTCAGAGTGTGGTGGACGCCGCAGCCACGATTCCGAAGAAGCGTGGCCGCCCACCAAAGAGTGCTAAGGTCCAGGACCAGCGCGGCAGACCGGCCAAGAAGCCAGTCAATCTGAGCGAGAGCGAAGCTGATGGTGATGACGATTCCACTGAGAATGTGGCAAAGACTGCGGCATCTCCCCAACTCGCTCCCAAGGGACGCGGTCGCCCGCGCCTTAACAACTCAGATGCTGAGGTCCCAGCCAAAACAAAGACCGCCTCGACTAAGCGCCGCAAGCTGGGGCGCCCCAGAAAGCACCAGCCCAGTGAGAGCGAAGGTAAGGCAAAATGGTGAGAGATTTCACTTTATTTTAATTTCCATATATATACCTTAGATGAGAAAAGCGACGATGAAGATGATGATGAGATTCATCGCCCAGTGGGCCGTCCGCCGTCTGGATCTGTAAATCTTAACATTGTGCGCTCTGGACGTGGCCAGGGCAGGCCTAAAGCGATTAAGGAGAAACGTCCAGCTGCACCGGCAGCCGAATGGACCGGCGATGGAACTCCGCCCAAGAAGCGAGGTCGTCCTTCATCGAATAAGCCAGCCTATGTGCCAACTGGTCGTCCTCGCGGACGCCCAAAAGTCAACAAGCCAGTTGAGGAAGAAGCCGATGTCGACGAGGACGAGGACTCCGTGGAGGAGCAGCCTGAGAAACCAGCAGCCGTTGCAACTCCACCTGTAGTCAAGAAGCGTGGACGCCCTTCAGGAGCAAATAAATCGTTGAATAAGGGAACTCCCAAGCCGCGCGGACGTCCGTCAAAAGCAAATCACAACGCCTTGAACCACGATCAGGACGGAGACGACTCCAATGACGATGCTGCTAGCAAGAAGCCAGCCGATGCCGACCGCGGCTTTAACGACATCTACGAGGTTGCATCCTTTTCGAAGGAGGACTCAAAGTCAACATGCGACGACGACGCCGCCAATGATGCCGCCGAATCCGTTGAATGTATCTCCGATACCGCAGACCCCGAGTCGGCCACTGCCTAAGCACTCCGACACCTACATATATCAATCTTAGGAATACAACAAAAATAAGAAACAAAACCTTCGGCACGACAGACTACACAATGCAGAAAAGGATCACACAACTTTCACCACTCTTTTGAGGACAACATCCCTCTATTAAGACAAACAATACATACATAAAGCTAAGAAATTTGGAAATTAAAAAAGTTTGTCCGTATTTGTTGTTGATTTGCATATTTAAGTTGCTCTTATTGAAAACTTTCAATTATCGTTTTAAAACACAAGTGCACAATACATACAGACACATTCATGCAAATATGAATGTATTTGATTTACATCTAATTTCTAAGAGAACGGAGACGTGGAAGGAAACGAAAAATGTATTTCCTTTATAAATCACTAAGAAATTATCAAAATTACATACAAAAGAAATCTTTAAAAAATTAAAATACACAACACATGTATATGTACTAGAAGACATTGTGTTTTGTTTTATTTTTTCTTTTTTAATATTAAATCGCTACAGAGAATTGGATGATCGCACGACGATGAATCCGCATTGACCAAGTACTTCAGTTCGATGATGGGGCTGTCGATATTTTCTTGAAAAGGTATGTTCGGTGTTTTTTTGTCGATATGGTTGTTGATGAGGGCATCAAGGTGTTGCATTGTAAATGTTCTTATAATTTAAATAATATGATGCTTAGTTAAAAGTGTGGTATACCCGGTACTCGAAGAGTAAATAGGGTATATTGTATTTGCGCACAAAGTATGTAACACACAGAAGGAAACGTTTCCGACCACATAAAGTAAATATATATTCTTGATCAGCATCAATAGCCGGGTCGATTCAGCCATGTCTGTCTGTCCGTCCTGATGAGCGCCTAGTACTCAGAAACTATAAGAGCTAGAGCCACCAAATTTTGCATCCGACTGCTCACACTGTTGCAAGTGTATTTAAAAAATGAGCCCCGCCCCCGCAAAAGGGCGAAAACCTCCCAAAACTACAATTTTGAAGATAAAAGAAAACTAAAAACGACATTCCGTAAGGAATGACCATATCATACCATTTGCAGTGGCTAAACCCACCCCGTCCTGCAGCTTATATTTGTTTTTTATACCCGGTACTCAAAGAGTAAATAGGGTATATTGTTTTGTGGGGAATAACGGTTGCATGTAACGCACAGAAGGAAACGTTTCCGACCCCATAAAGTATATATATTCTTGATCAGCATCAATAGACGAGTCGATAGAGCCATGTCTGTCTGTCCCTCTGTCCGTCTGTCCGTATTGTTTGTCGGCTAGTTCTCAGAGACTATAAGAGCTAGAGCCACCAAATTTTGCATCCAGACTGCTATATGCTCACACTGAAACCAGTGTATTTAAAAAATGAGCCACGCCCCCTTCCGCCCCCGCAAAAGGACGAAAACCTCCCAAATCTACAGTTTTGAAAATAAAAGAAAACTAAAAAATCCATTCCGTAGGAAATGGCCATATCTATCAGATCGCCAAATTGGGATCCGATCGGATCATTATTATAGCCAGAATGGAGAAATTAGTTTCCAGTGGCTAAACCCACCCTGTCCCGCAGCTTTTGTTGTTCTTTTTACATTCTCTCATTCACACTCTGTTTCTGCTTCACTCGGCCCCTGCCTCTGCCCTCCCCCTGCCAAAGCCTCTTCCGACTTTTAACCAACCCCGTCCCACAGCTTATATTTGTTTTTTTTTTGTGTGCGGGCGCTGCCTCTGCCGCGAGTCTGCAGTGTGTGGGTCTAGGGAAGGGCCGCGAGCTAAAGGAGCGTGTTGGTGTGAGTAGCGTTGTTGATGTAGATGACAGATGAAGAAAAAATTAAAAATTTGACAAAACCGCTAAGGTGGAGATGTAGTCCTGAGTGCCGGGTATAAAAGTTGTGACGCGTAAAAAGCGTTGTTTTTTGTTTTGTAAGGAGTTTTTTTTTGTAATAATAGTAATAATATTCGAACTATGGGTGAACATTCATTTTAATTGCATAAATTCTTCCAACTCAATTCAACAGAGGTTCCGATTCCCTACATTCCCTGCAGCAGTGTTTGGGGAAAGAAAGAATAGCAAATAGCATCTAAAAACCTTTTCTCGACAAATTGCTTGATAAAAACATGATCGAATGTGCGCTAACGAACTCTTGAACACATGCATGTGCTGCGTCGATGTTTGTACAGTTTATCTGTGTTTATGCCTGCGAAGGAAGTTTAAAGGAAATTGCAGTGCAATGTGATCACCTGGACCGGCAAGATGGAACGAGAGAGTGAGGAAGATGAAGTTAGCGCTTGTAGAATGAAGAACGAAACTAGCGAAATTCTTTAATTAAAATTGTTTTTACTATGAACAATTGTGACATAACGAGCTGTGCCTGCTGGGGTCTGGTCTGTTGGTTTATAGGTAAAATACCAATAGTCTGTTTGGCTTGGTTCGGGGACTTGGCCAGAGAGTTCTCAAGTTATCAAGCTGACCGACCAACCACCGAGTGACATTTGAGGAGTGCTCCAAGTGTTGTGTGCTGTCTGGTGTCTGGTCAGTGTGGCATGTGCAATGTTTTGGCTTTAAAAGGCTGAAATATTGCAACCGGAATGGTACCTCTCTCCTTCTCTCTCTCTATTCATTAGCAGTAGAAGAGCAGAGAAACCACGCAAAAGTTAAGAAAATACATACGTACATCCAAGGAAACAACAAATGGCAGGCAGAAGTGCAATACAAACCCCCTATGTAACAAGAAGAAAAACTAACCAAAAGAAAACTCACAGAGAAAGAACAATTGCACACAAGTGGCGAAATTCTCAAATTAGCAAAGCAATTTTCTTCTCTAATCATTGTTTTTCTTAAGTTATCTTTATATTCATTTTTATATTTTTTTAATTATGTTATACTACTCAGTTCCTTTAGCTGCGCATTCACATTCGCAGATTATGCCGGCTAGATTCCACTGCCCTTGGAATTCAAAATTCGTTCAGAACGAGAAGGGACGTGTGAGACGCTTCTTACGCGTCACAACTTTTATACCCGGCACTCAGTACTACATCTGCACCTTAGCGGTTATTTGTCAAATTTTATATTTTTTCTTCATCTGTCATCTACATCTACACCGCTCCTTTACCTCCCTTCTGCATCACTTCTCACGCCAGCACGCTCCGTTAGCTGTCCCCCCTTCCCTAGACCCACACACTGTAAACTCAGAGGCAGAGGCAGAGGCAGCGCCCGCACACAAAAACAAATATAAGCTACGTGACGGGATGGGTTTAGCCACTGGAAATTAATTTCTCCATTGTGGCTATAATAATGATCCGATCGGATCCCATTTTGGTGATCTGATAGATATGGTATAGAATGTCATTTTTAGTTATATTTTATCTTCAAAATTTTAGATTTGGGAGGTTTTCGCCCTTTTGCGGGGCGGAAGGGGTCGTGGCTCATTTTTTAAATACACTTGTAACAGTGTGAGCATTCAGAAGTCTGGATGCAACATTTGGTGGCTCTAGCTCTTATAGTCTCTGAGTACTAGGCGCTCATTACGACGGACAGACAGACATGGCTCTATCGACTCGGCTATTGATGCTGATCAAGAATATATATACTTTTTGGGGTCGGGGGACATATGGGGACATACAACCGTTATTCGCACAAATACAAAATACCCTATTTACTATTTGAGTACCGAGTATAAAAACCACTACTACTACTACTTAAAAAGGTAGTTAAACCCCTCGTGAATGTTCCATAGTAGCGAAAAAAATAATAGCACCACTACAACACATTTGTTCTTGGCTTAAAAAAAGCAATTACTATTGCGATTTTTTGTAAATTTGTAGTTTTTTCATATAGTTAAGTATTCCATATTAACAAAAAAGTGTTGCCTATCTTCAAATTTCTGTCTTTATATTTTTTTGTGTACTTTAAGAACAAATACCACAAATATTGCGAAAAAAAAAGGAAAAGCGCCATTAACACTATTTTAATTCCATAAAATAGCGGAATTGACTTTGAATAAACCACGTATTTATTGGTTTTGACTAATATTTCATTGTTTCTATCATAAAAGTTAATAATAATCATTACAATAAGACGTGGAAAAGACGTAGCAAAATATTTATATTTGACGTCAAAACTTACAGAGAATTTTTTCAATTGGTAGGTAAATCAATAAAATGATTAAATACGCCTTAAACTATAAAGAAAAGTGTGAAACAAGTGGATGAAAACAATCTATGACCCCTTTTAGTGTCAAAAGACTGATTCGTGAGCGCAAGAAAGTTCCCTTCAAGCCTGCTATCGAGCTTAAAATAAAAGCGACGGGCTAGAAAGTTTGGTCATATCTTAGACAACATAGCCTAAAAGCCTGCTGCCCAACTGACAAATTACTAGGCATGATGTTTGCAAGGGAGCATGCCAATTGGACATCCCTATAATGGTGGAAAATGTTAATATCAAATGAGTAAAAAGTGTCTTATTTACTTTACTTACTCCAAGAAACGCCAGTACAATAAAGAAACCCATTAAAAATAAAAGGTTTAATTTAATGGCCTGCTTCTCTTACTAGTAGGTTCAATATTTTGAAGAAAAACCATCAAGGATCAGCGCGTTTGCATGGATATCATAGAGACTGTAATGCTACCCTTTTCAGAATATGAAATTCCTCTAGAATGGGGCTTTCAACCGGTAAATAAACCAAGCATGAAAGCAAAGGAACGGTTCGGGGCCAACACTAAACGTGTAAGAGGGTCAAGCACAGTCGCCTGACATGAAACCCATCGGAAATTTGTGGTCCGCCATCCAAAAGGCAGTTGCTGCTTCCAAACCAACCACTGTAGGATAACTGTGAGAACAAATTTAAGAGTCCTGGTCCAATGCTCCCCAAAAGCTATGACTGGACTTAGTGGATTCCATGACAAGACGCTGCATAGCCGATGTTGCCAAAATAGGACACTGAACTAAATCTTGAATGACAAATATAGGTCTAGAATTATTAGTTTAAAAGTGTTAACTAAGAAATTCGTTACTTGTTGGTCATTTTTTAAATTTTAAATCCATTTTTCATAAGTGGTGCTATTATAAATTTCGCCTAATTTGACCGTGAAACTGGTCAGTTCCTTATATATTTATTTTGTTTGTTCCCAGATTTGTAAGAGTCTTCCGATTCTACAAATGTGCAAAAATGTGTAAAATAATTATGTGTTTCCTGCTGCTCCGAACAATGACCTTTATGTCTTTTGCACTCCAGTCGAGAACCCAGGTCATGGTTTGATAGGAATTTCATTATAAATTGGAGCCAAATAAATTCGTTTCGTTTTTGGTATTTCCTTTTACTTATTGTTCCAATCCGTCTGAACTTTTATTTTAACTTTTCTGATTGCTTCATCGAATGTTAGGGGTAAATTAAATAGTTTGCCTAAATTAGTGGCTGGTTTGGCTAGTTTATCTTTTCATTAATAGCAATGTTCTTGAGACCGGGTATCCAGTGCACAATAAAGTTGCTCGTGAAGGAATTGTCCATGTTCAGGTTGATTTTGTCTGTTAAGTATGAATTTGATCCATTTCTCTTCAGAGCCTTTAAGGCGCCTTGACTATGGCAGAGAATTACAGTTTTACTGTATCCATTTATATTCGATATCTTAACTGCCATTACATTACTTAATCTAAGATACCTATTCCTGTCTTGTCTCCATCGATGGTTGCAATAGTGGAAACAATGTTCAATCTACCTGACACCACTCTTCAAGCTTAGTATGAACTATCGCATTGCATTCTTCGTTTAAGATATCGGTTTTTTCCTGTCAAAGAAATAGAGACAAATTAAGGCTTTGGGACTACGTTTGTACTTCGTTGTTTTATTATAATTGTCGAAAATATCACTATATTCTTGGTACACAGCTGTGTAAGCAGTCGTTGCATTGGATCAAGTAACTTCATTACACAAAGTCTGGTTCAGAGACTTTACTTTCAGTAGTTCTCTGACTATGAGAATTTTAACTCTGTGTTTGGGAGGTGAAGTACCTGCCAGAGCAAAAATCAGATACGTTGATGTTTTTGGAGGCACACCCACACAACGGCGAAGGCAGTCCGTCTGTGCAGTGTTAAGATACTTGCTGTTGCTAATGTTAAGATTAAAAAAACTAGTAATGGCATGTTCCTGCTGAGATCTGAAGAAGGATTAGAAGAAGTTGGACGAAATCTTGGGTTTGAGACCCGATTTTATGATAGTTACAGCATGTAACAGAAGCTCACTTTTGTTTGATTTGTCCCTGATTTTTGCAATGTGCAATTTGTCTGAAATGCTGGTACTAATGACCCTTCCAAAGAAGGTTTTCCTTTCCTTTATCGGGAATGTAATATTATTGCATGTAACTGAGATGTTATCACGTCTTGTGGTTGAAATTAATGATAGAGAAAATGAAAGTTATTGACAGGTAAAGACCTGTAAGTTTTTGCTAGCATCATTTATGTTGTTACCTGTTGAGATGATGGTAAAATCATCAGAAAATTGAATAATGGACGTATGGGGGTCATTTATTTGATGCAGTCTTATGGTGTACAGATTGAAAAGTAGAGGTGAGAGACAGGAGCCTTGAGGCAACCCACCATTGACTTCTCCACTGTAGTTATCCAGTTTTAGGAATCTAGATGAAAAGAAATTGATAATCTTCTCTGTACATTGCGTAGGAATGTGTTCATAATCCATTAGCGTTTGTAGAGTTAAAGATTAAAGAAGTTATATGCATTGTCAATGTCTATTACTACAATTACACCGAATTTTCACTTTTTCTTCTCACAGGCCAGGGTGAGACGATGTTTTGCCTTTTTGGTAGGCATAAGACCGTTTGGGCATGATGGTACGTTTTCCTAAGAACACATTGAGTCGACTCTTGATCATAAGACTGAGAGTTTCAGCACTAACCAAATAGTATACTACTATACTATTTGGTTAGTATACTACTATACTATTTGATTATTGGTTTCAGCCAATACCGAGATGAGAGTCCATAGGTCGATAGTTTTGATAGATATGGAGATCCTTACCCCTCTTTGGAATGGGAATGTCTTTGATTGTACGCCATTGATCAGGGACTCTACACTATGTAAATAACCTGTTGTATTCTTGTAAACGATTATTCAGTGCTATTATTCAGCAGACAGGTCACTAAAGTTAAAGGACACGATGTTGCGTGAAGCTGGCCTAGCAGAAAAGGTAGGAACTTTCGCCAACACAGAGACCTGGCCAGAGAAAGCCAGGCTTTCCTTGAGTTTGGCTTCAGCTTAAGTTAATCGAACTTGCGGGCGTAAGCGTTTCCAAAGTCCGGTTAACCGCTTATATGTAGTGTGTCAGACTTGGAGCTCCTTAGGCCTGGAATTGTGCTTCGATATAGTTAGAGTACAACAGTTGCAATTCATCATCC